>NC_049986.1:14133131-14170147 GCF_000003815.2 Branchiostoma floridae | reverse complement strand
AGTTAACATTTTACTCATCTCGTCATATTTTTCATGGCTTGTCAAAGTTATACTATTTTGTTTATCAGTCTAGAAATCAAATTTGATTATCACCTTTGGCTTGACAAAGACATTTTCGATCTTTCTTAACGATACAAGCAAGGACCCGGGTTTTTCCCCCGAATGTGATCTGGATCTGATTCTGCGTATTTTTCAAGGTACAAGAGGAAGAAGAACACGATTAAACGATAAAGGCTACTTAAAGTTTGTTGTTCGGGCAATTTGAGCCTTAGGGTAGGCTGTGTGACGTTGCAAACCAGTTTTCGGTAATTCGCCAAAGGACAGTCTCTTTATCGTCAACTTGTAAACAGTACTCGAACTTTGGCCCTAATTATTCTTGTGACCCCCAATATGAGTCGATCTAAAGATCGTTTAAAGCCCTTTTCCTGGCGGTATTGTGATATCAAACTGCACGAATGTACCTAGCAGTGCCAATAGTTTCCCGAAACATTGATGCAGAAAGGTGTGGGAATTAAAGATTCAAAACGTACCATTTAATGTGAGCGTAGCCGTATTTCTGACTTCAGTAACCTGTTAACAGATGTCAAACATGGAGACGATGACCGACATTATCACGACAGAGGGTATCTGGATGATAGAGGAAACTTCAGAGGCATCAATGGCACCACGTCTGACAATAACTTCAGGTGCTTACTCTATTCTGACTTTTGTGGCATTATGTGGCGGTGAACGAGCCAAATATATAGTAACTTGCTATTGTGTCTTGTCTTTGCTCCAAAGACCTTACAGAAACGACATTTTTGTTTAGTAACTTTAAGTTGCTTCATAAGAATATTTGCACCTGAGAAATGAGGCGAATCTAGTAAATGATATTTTCTTCTTGACTGTCATATAGGGACGATTACGCCCAGCCCAGGGGAGACATTACCTGCAACCGGCGGGCCCTCGGCTGGAGTAGTGGCCGGCGCTGTCGTCGGTATCCTCGCTCTCATCCTTTTGGCCGCGGGCGTTGCCTTCATCATTCTCAAGAAACGTGGAATCATCTTCAACAGAGATGATCCAGCGATCCCCCAAGAACGTACAGACCCAGAAGGAAGTGGAGACACCTTCGCGAATCTTCTGGGGGAGAGGCCGTTCGGCAACATTAGTCAAAGAGATCCGCTGCCGGTACCTAGATCTACAATGAACAACTACACCAACACCCCGGACAGACCCGGTCGGAGGCAGAGACCGGCCCAAAACAGGAGTCAAGATGACCCGCTGCCGATACCTGATGAGAACACCTACCTCAACCTGCAGGATGACACGAGGGACAGACCGACCAACATCAGGAGTCAAGAAGACCCGCTCCCGATACCGGACAACACCACCTACATCAATCTGTCGGAGGAGACCAGGGAAACACCGGATCACATCAGAAGCAAAGTGCCCACGTCTGGCAATGACACTTACGCAAATCTTCTAGAGGCAACCAGGGAGAGATCACTACCCATACCTGACAACAGCACTTACACCAGTCTGATGAAACAAAGGAGCCAACCAGACGGCGCTGAAAACGCGTACCGAAACGTCCACAAATGGCCAGGGCATGCACAACCCTACGTCAACGTAGACTTTGATGGTAGCGCGCAAGTACCACCCTCTCCTCATGCCTCACAGAGTGAACACGCGGGAGGCGCGTATGAAATGGCGAACCTGGAAGCCTCGACGTACGAGAACTGTTCTCCGTCCTATGGTAACGTGGGCGCAGATGGGAACGTAGCAGAAACTTCCTTCGTGAATAATGGGAACCCTGATAATCTGTACGAAGACGTGAACCCAGGAAACTCAATCTACAGCGACTGCGAACCGACTTATGCCAACCAGTGAGCAGGACCCCTGTCCACACCCCAGATCTAACAAACTGTGCGAACCCTTCAGGTCAACTGAGGTTAATTCAACATACCTGGTATAATAATCGTAGTACAACTTGACATGATATTAAGATATAAAATGATTTCAAGCTGTAATGCACATTATTAGCATTTTACGAGTTATAACAAATGACAGGGATATATGTATATCATGCCATACCATTATGCAATGAGTTGGTCATTTCATATGTATAATAAGGATATGAGAGTTTACGGATAGTAGAATAACTGACATTACTCTCATGAGCATCACATAGCCTATAAACTTCAGACCAAAGCGTACTAATCTGACATGTTTTTTTGTTGTGGGGTAACGTTATATACTGTTATGTTATGTTATATGTTATGTGTTATATGCTATATGTTATATGCTATATGTTATATGCTATATGTTATGTGATCATATGTTATATGTTATATGTTATATGCTATATGCTATATGTTATATGCTATATGTTATATGTTATGTTGGATACTTTATCTGACATGTTTATTTGTGGTGTGTTGTAATGTTATATGTTATATGTTATATATTATATGTGATATTGGATACTTGGATACTTTATCTACCCCATTATCTACCATACATGATTTGTAGGTAGCTGATCTTTCTGGACTTCGGAACATTAAGACATACATCATCGATTGTTTATGTCTGTGTATCGGTGTGCGCCTTTGTTGTTGTTTCATTTTCTTCTGCTATTCATCAAAATATCCTTCCTGTACTATAAAATGGCACAGTAAATATACGTGTCATTCGTAGCCAACTTGTTCTGTGAAAATTCTAAACTTTTATTTTCCTCTAATTCCACTTCAAATTTGGAGTTCCTGGGTAACTCAGTTTCTGTGGGTTGACGTCCACACGTAATGAGGTATCATTTTTTATCGTCACAGAAAATTTCAGTTTAACGAGCGCAATTTCGTCGAAGTATTTCACTGTTCCTCTTTCGTAGATCATGTAGAGATGTTCATGATCATTCGGAACCATTGTAATAACTGAGTACCCAGCAAGATCGTCCCAAATCCGCAAGCCTTTAGTCCACGTGTGGCCGTGGTTGTGGCTCCAGCGGAGGTACAAATCCTCTCCTGTAGAGTGAAAAAGCAGGGCAGTATTCAGTATCATGTACGATTGCTAAAACATAATAGATGCACAAGTAAATACTGTCTAACTATTTTTTCGACCTTTATTCAAGCTTGATACGTCTTCGGACAAAGCCGTTTTTCAAGACTTAGGGATGGAGGAAGTCAGAGGTCTTTCCTTCTTAATAGTACATACACATACACATATATCTACAATAACCATTCCATACTCATGTTCGAAAAAGTCAACATAATATCAGTCCATCTTCTATATAAGCTAATATGACATAGTACATCAACCATTGATATACGAGGGTGAGTCAGAAAGTAATGCAAGTGGTTTCATAACAGAGTCGTTCTTTGATTGAATGAGTTGAAATTTGGCACAAAGGTTAATACATATCTCCTCTTGAGATTGAAATATCTAAATTTGTTGCTCATTATTTTATGAGTGACTGAGCTGCTTTCAAGGTGACCACACCCTTAGTATCCGGTCAGAAGAAAAGAGAGGTCCAATTAACGTACACTTAAGAATTTCCCTAAACCAGTTTTTGCTATTGTAGGAGACTAAGCCTGCACATGTAATAAGCTGCATTTCTCTATAAGCCACATGCTTAATTTCAACTCTATAATCCGAGCAGTTTTTCTTTTTTCGTTGCTGGTGTAGAGTGAGGTATACACGGTCTTCAGGGTCATGAGATCTGCGGTATTATGATTAAAACTTTCTGTAGCCTTCTTTCCCATTAACAACGAGAAATGAAACTAAGCACACTATTTTGCCTTTAAACAGTTAATATGTTTGTAAAGTTTCATTTCTTTTGGTTGATGGAAAAGTAGTCTTTTAACCAACAACTCACGAATTCGTGTATGAATCCAACAGCTCTATAACACAACTTACTGCATCCTAGCAGCTGTAAATAAAGAACCAATTTGAGTTTAGGGATGAAAATTAGCACGCAACCTATAGAGACATTTGGTATCATACATGTATAATTTCAACCTCCTACAGGGATTTTCAATGGGTCAGATTTAGAGGAATTGATAGTCTGACAAGCTACTAAGGGTGTGTTCATCTTGAAATCAACTCAGTTGCTCAGAAAATGATGGAGACCAAATTTAAATCATTCAATCTCAAGAGGACACATACCTCTACTTTTGAGCCAAATCTCAACTTAATTGATTAAAGAACGAGTCTGTTATGAAACCACTTGCATTACATTCTGACTTACCCTCGTATTTTACCACTAGCTTGAAATACGTTGCAAACGTAAGGTCTAGAAATAAATAATATTGTCATTTCCTCGCTCTCCGATGTGCGTAAGAGCTTGAATGTCTTGAGCCATAGGATGGTAGGACAAAATGTTTTACTCGTGGCATGTTTTTTAAATATTAAACAGCATGCACGTTCTATGCAATTAAATAGCCAACACAGAGAGCATGTGAAAGTGCACCTACGTGCTAGTGGCCTGTTGGGTCCCGAGTAGAACAGAACTCCGTTGTGATACCACACCCCAGACGTGATCCTCGGCTCGACGAGTGCCATGTCCAGGAACATGTGGTCTCGTGGTAATGTTTCCCCGCCATCGAAACTCCGCATGATCATCTTGCAGTGACACTTGTACTGATGCTGATTGCGCACAACTAGGTACAAGCTTCCATCTGGCAGTTCCACCGGCTGTGAAATGGAATGGATGGAAACTGTAAGGAAACTTGTATAGACATACACTAAATAAGGCATTCAGAGATGATAGACTTCACCCCATCATACTGTGGGTACGTCATACGCAGAGCATACAATAGACCTACTGCATGAACACACGTACACACACACACACACACACACACACACACACACACACACACACACACACACATACACACACACATACATACACATACACATACACATACACACACAAACATGGACACGCAAAGACGCACGCGCAAAGACACACAGGCAAGCCAAAAAGAAGATCTTATCCCCCTTGGATGAGGTATCTTCGCTCGTTAGATTTTCTACTGAATTGAGATTGACCAATCAGAGAGAAAAATCTAAACAACCAATCAAATGTATCTTTCTAAGCGACGCGCAAAATACAAATTCAAAATGGCGACGTCGTCTCGGGACATCAGCGGCGAACAACACAATATCGTTGACAGAGAAATCATCAAAGGCATTCAAGGTCAACCTGTCTGAACAGGAACATATCGGTAAGTCATAGCCGACTATTACCTATAGTGTAATAACATATAATTTAGGAAGAAACCAATGGGAATTGAGTTGCTTTCTGAGGAGACTATCCTGATCCTGAACATGGTACCCCGATGTAAGTACGGGGACAGCAAACATTTCATTTTGGTGCAGTTCATATGCGTTCGTACACTCCTCAGAACGTCACAATATACTGTTGAACTTAAATGGTTACCAGAATGTATTGTGTAGCGTGATATTCGCTGTTTGAAAAATGGTACACACCTGCTATTTGGTCACCGGTATTTCTATCTTAAACGTGCCAATAACGTTACAGACAGCCCATAAGGCCACACCAATTTAATTTCTTGGTTCACGGAATCGCTCGCTCCTATTTTTTGAAAAATAAAAATAAAAATGAAAATGACCACTTAGCAAATTTTCACCTTTAATGAAACCATTCACCAACTTTCTGGTGTAGCAAATTGGCCTTTTTATTATAAGCTCCTTAAAGTGTGGGTACAGGTGCTGTTACTGTACAGTGTTTTTGTACTTTTTTCAAGCTGAAAACTTTTTATTCTTTATGTTTTGGATTAGCCCTTACCTTTACCCCATCCATTTTACAATTTTTATTTTTATTTCGCCCTCTCGCTCCATATTTTTTATGAAAAAATCCGTGAACCAAGAAATTAAATTGGTGTGGCCTAAGCTTTATACTTCAGTGCCCAAGCCTACGTATCCACCTTCCAATACTCGAATAGCACAGGGTTCTCGACATATTTAACGCTATATTACATTCCAGCATACTTATGTGGCACTTCATGGGTTGATATCCCATGCAGCCTTATACCTGTACATACCTGGCATTCGTCAGGATTAAAGTTTCCGTCCGTCAGTGTGCTGTTTTGGAACGGCACACTCGGCACGAAGGCCCCATGTCTCCACGTCACACCGTGGTCATCACTCAGCAGCAGCACCAAACCTTTCCCGTCATGGAAACCGTGCCCGCACACAATCAGCCGACCCTTTGAGGGGCTGTGCTTTTTCTGATGGGAAATTTCTTATGTAACGTCAACGATTCGTTAAATAGTTAGGATAGCACTTACTCATTTCATACTCAGCAAATAGGTTGTAATTTATGAAAATATGAAAATAGGTTGAAAGAGTAAGAAAGAATTTGGCTAAAAAGAAAATCTCGAGTCAACAATATGTCCATGTTTCTATAGATATCAACATGATATAACTGTAATCATAGGTTAACATGGCTAATACTACAGATGATAACAATATTAGCGAAAATATTTGACATGTATGTCTTGAATGTGGTATCAGAGGCTTTGGTCAGTTAAACTTAAATGGCATCAGTGAAATGACAACACCCCTTACCTGAATACCATATCCCGGGCTTGGATGTGTGACGTAGTGTTTCCCTACTTGGTCGGTAATATTTCTCGGCCGGCCCCACGTGATGCCGTCGTCCGTACTGTTCATCAGCATCAGTGATCTCGTAGGGCAGAACTCACAAAACACGTACATCAGGAAAATGGTTGTTGTTGTGTCGTCGACGAAAACAGTTCCTATGTAGGAGCAGTTGCGATAGGTGGCATCTCCGTCGTCCACTATCCACTTTGACGGTGACCACGTCGTACCTTAGGAAAAAGATGCCCATATATAACAGATGTCTATATATTCCACTAAACACGAATTTTTCTTTCATTTATTTATTTGTGCATGCCCAAATGGCCAGGGGGTTCAAAATCATCTTTATTGAGTCTTGGACAGACATACGAGGACAAGATGAATGACAGATAAAATACCTAGGACAACCCTTTATCTGGAATTACAATTACAAATAGTTACCCTTGCTGATAAAGACAATACAGGATGTTGACCCTATGTGATGACTTGTAATTTGTACCTCCATCCGTTGACCTCCTAAAGGCAATGACTTTAGGAACATGATCCACGTGTGACCTCCTCCTTCCCTCCGTGATGGCTACAAGGTTCCCTCCAGGTGTGTATGTGAGAACAGGCACGCGGAATACCGGAATTTCCCCTTTTCTATAGCTTCTCCATAGAACGAAGTCCTGGACCTAAGATACAAATAAATACAGTAGTATAACGTTATATGTGTAAAGTCGTATATGAATGTGCCTATCATCGCTTACATATCTTAAGTCAATATTTCATTATTTTTGAATCTCGAGGAAAACTGATAAGCAATCTAACCAGCATTCTAATTTCATCAGCAAATGCCATACTCATAATTGCAATGTTTTAAACACAGAAACATCCCTTGGTGTTAACATATATCATACGTGACTGAAATTTTTGTAGTATATAATGATCAAATAATAAGATGTTTTGTTTACCTTTGACAAGCGCAAGCCTGTGGATGGATACTCCGTTGATGTATTTTGGGTGTGTAAACGTACCACCTGTGGCCCCTCTGTTACATGTAATTCTGTGCCACGGAACGTGGGATACTGTGACCATACCAAAGCTACGACAGCAAGAACGATGAGAAGACCGAGCCTCCTGACATGTTTACTTCTGTGGAGGAGGCGAAGCATGGAGGACGACTGCAGTACTCCTGTGTAGTAACGCACGTCAGAAGCTGTACATCATACTGATCATGAGAAATCATACAGTTTTATCATATATCATATATATATAACTGCAATGTAGGAGGAACTGTCGAAAAGCTCCTGTCTATAGTGTGGAAATTGTAAAGCTCATCATAGAGAAATCCGTTTAGTTTAGTTTCTTTGAATAAATAGATAGTGTTACTTCACCATTCGTTCCGCAATATCTATGAAGGTCTTCCAAACATTGTCCTTTGACCTCTGCCCTCTCCTCTCAACACAATGGAATCACCTTATTACCGATCAAGCCCAAGAGGGGACCACAGAAGGTACCAACCGTTACACCGTGCTTTACCCAAGGTTTCGTTTCTTCTCTATAATCTTCAGAAAGTATCGTTCGGCCTGTCTCGAACACAAAACTACTAAGTATCGAGGACTGTAGTTGGGGTCGCTCAATGACGGGGGAAGCCCTGACCTGGTAATGCGATCAGGTGACCTGACGCAGTGTTGGGGAACCTGTTATGCAAATCAGCGCGAGTCATTAGTGACAGGTCTTGCACACCCTTAGGGACTTAATATAATTGATGCTGTCAACATAAACGCCCTGTCTTATGCGTCCCCCTCCCATTTGTACACTGCTTTACGTTACTTAGCAACTCGTTCGCGCCATCGCCAATTTGGGAGGACTAAAATGATGACATAACTATGTCTAAATTCAGAGACTAGTTGAGTAAGGTACCAGTGCCTCGGGTATCAATGTTTGGCTATTAAATCACACGCGACAAAGCTCTTCAAAATGTTGACATTTTACTTTAAAACTTCATATCTACATGTTTTTTTGTGATAGTCATACGGTGTTGGTAAAAATAGATACATCACAAAGAAGGAACCTATAGATGTGACGTTTGCTCGGAATCACTCTAGATAAAAGCTATAGTATATGCGTTTATTCCTGTCTGCACCTGTTTGTCGGAATCATCTGTTATACTCTAACGGTATGAAAAACATGATCACAAAACTATGGTATGGTATGTATGACAGCTGCCATATGGTCAGTGATCTAAATTATTAGCTTTATTTCTTGTGCGTTCCTTTCCCCTGATGCGTTGACAAGAAAAGTACTTGTGAACACTTGTTACGACTTTGGCCACTACTAACAGTCTATTACCAAGATGCAGGTACCCTGGGGACGCGTAACAGGAAATTCGTCAAATGCATAGTCGTGGGATCTATTTTGATTATCTATAGATCATGTTTATTTTCATTTTCACGAGGGCAATTTCTTCAAAGAAGTCCTTGATGCCCCTTTCGTACATGATGTAGAGATGTTCGTGGTCGTTCGGTAGCATTGTTAGGGTGGAATAGCTGGCCTTGTGCCCCCAAATCCGCATCACTTTTGACCAAGTACGACCGTTGTTGTAGCTCCATCTAAGCTGTAGATCCGTACCTGTGAAACATGTAAAATACATGATGATGGACGTCTTATAGATATACTGACTCCTCTGATTACTGTGACTTAAGGACAATGTCTAAGATCCCTAAAATGCAATGGTGTCAACTAATAGCCACTGCAAAACCAGATAACATGAGACCAAAAATTATATGACATGTTGTATGATATGTGAGACCGCATGGCGCAGCGGCAGCGTGTTTGCCTGGAGACCGAGAGGTCTTGAGTTCGAATCCAGCTGCCGTGTCACCGATCTTGTGCCCTTGGGAAAGGCACTTAACACGACTTTCCTCACTTTACTCAAGTGAAAAATGAGTACCTAGCCTCGGCTAGGACGTTAAATGGAGGTCCCGTGTATAGGGAGAGCCACACCCCATGGACGTTAAAGAACCCCACACGTGCGATGGTGCGGTGTGCGATGGAATAAATTCTGTCTGGAGCTGGTGATTCACTACAAATCACCCGGACGGAGGCCTGGCGAACCTCCGTTTCGTATTAGCCAAATTATGCCAATAATTGCCAACTCTTCGGCGGATGGACATTATCGGAAGAACGGAACAGAACAGAACAGAACAGGCACATACTGAGTATTCTACACATTTCGCCAAGGCTAATTTTTACAAGTTACAAAACAATATTAAAAGTCAGTAAACATATTACAAGATCTAAACTTCTGTAAGACCAACATTGAAGGGTAGTCACGATCCAAAAACAATCCCAAATGCGGCTGAGCTTGTCAACCCCAGTGATGAACCGGGACGAGGGGGGATACAAGCTCAGCCGCGTTTGGGATTGTTTTCTCGCCGCTAAAGCGCCACCTACACCGGCTACTTATAGCGGTGAGAAGCAGAACTCCAGTTAAAAGCTCTGAGGAAGGTGTATGAGAAACGTAAGCAAAGCAAGCACAAACTGGTTGTGGAAAAGGATTCTCCTAATGAGATTGAAAACGAACGTTACTTTGTTATGGAATGTTCTCGATATAATGACAAACGTACAGAGCTGTTTCCATTACTTTCCGCTTGCTCTAAAGAATTTGCTACTCTCTGTTCGATAGATAAACTCAACTACATTCTGGGAGGCGATAATCCACACTGTTAGGCAAATATATCCACGAATGTTTATACCATAGAACCAATAGTGTAAACGACAAGCTAGACCCTATATGTTGATTCTTATTCATACCTATAGATATCCATATATGTGTGTTAAGTTGTACTGTAAGTAACTGTTATACATGTAGACCTTACGAAAGTCGCTGTACTTTTGTCGTGTCTCAATAAAGATCGTATATCCGGTACTCACGATTACGTGTACTGTTTGGCCCTGCGTAGAACAGGACGCCATTGTTGTACCACACCCCCGATGTGATTTTCGGCTCGATGAGGGACGTGTCGAGGAACATGTACTTCTTGGGTAGGGTCTCTCCCCCGTCGAAACTTTTCATGATCATCTTACAGTTGCATTTGTAGACGTGTTCGTTCCGCACCACGATGCGAATGCTTCCATCCGGGAGTTCAATGGGCTGAACAGAATAAAACCCGTTAAAATTAAACGTTTACTTTTCCACACTAAGTGGTTTGACGCTCTAATTATTGTACACGTGTGCGATGGACATGTACAAGATTGAAACGTTTGTAGTTGTGCCAGTTTTTACTACCCTTGTCCTGTTGAGATTTTTTTGCCAATCTATCTCCTCTAAGCTGGTTAATTACTCTGATCAGTAAAACTTGACCTATTCTTCCCAATCGATGTGGTTTGCTGCATGCAGTATGCCGGATTGAGAAATGCCTCAAACCCGCGGCCGTATAGATACTTGACCCACATACAGGCATTCTATATGTGCATCCCGTATATATACGGACTCACCAGGACAAGGATCTTAAGTTAAGAAAGCGATGCTTCTCACTATGCAGAGACCAAGTCGTCAACTTGAATTTCAACGGAGACAACAATGTCCATATATCTTCCGCGTCAAAGTTTCCATACCTGGCACTCGTCTGGATCGAAGTCCCCCTTCCTGGACCGACGGAACGGCACACTCGGCACGAAGGCCCCATGTCTCCACGTCACACCGTGGTCATCACTCAGTAGCAGTACTATCCCCAGGCCGTCATGGAAACCGTGTCCGCACACAATCAGCCTTCCTTTGGCTGGGTCGTGCTTTTTCTAGGAAAAGATCCAATTGAAAGGAACTTTAATCCATCCTTTAGCATCAAAACTATTTGTTCGTTCCTTAGTTCGTACAGCTGTCACTAAGTCCATAATCTCTACGAAAAAGGCACCTACCTGAATACCATATCCTGGACTCGGATGTGCAACATAATGTTTCCCTACGATGTCGGTAATATTTCTCGGTTTCCCCCACGTGATGCCGTCATCCGTACTGTTTATCAACATCAGCGATCTCGTAGGACAAAACCCACAGTACATGTACATCAGGAAGATAGTTTCAGTTACGTCGTCAACAAAAATTGTTCCTATGTTTGAGCAGTATCGACGAGTCGTATTTCCATCGTCCACTATCCACTGCGAAGGGGACCACGTTTGACCTAGTGGAAACAAAAATGAATTTACAGTGATCTTTTTTCAGCCACATTAGTACTTCCACAAGGCGGTTGACAGAGTAGATAGAATCCCACAGACAATCAACACCATCAGAAGGGGTAATGGAGCGGGTTTTTACAGAGATAATTTCTGTCTAATAGACTAATACTGTTAGGTACTCTGAATCTGTAATTGCAATACATGGGGCCGAGGAGAGCAGTGTTTTTTTTTTACCTACTTGGCAATGGTACATAATACAATGGTACATAATGCATATACATAAGATGTTTGGCCTCTGTTGGTCAATATCGACCATGATATTTACTATATAATCTAATAATATAACATTGTCACTTTTTTACTGTTGTTTAATGATGTTTGTAAGTAGAGTTCATATTGGTATTTTTTTTTACCGGCATTAGTTGATCTTTTCACGGCAATCACTTTGGGCACGTCGTCCTTCTCGGAGTTTTTCCTTCCTTCGACCATGGCGACGAGGTTTCCCCGTGGTGTGTAGGTCAGAACCGGTATCCGGTAAATCCCGACCTCGCCTCGTCTGTGACTCGTCCACAGCACGATGCTGTACACCTCACTTGGAGCAAGGCGGCTCACGCCCTTGCCGAGAGACACCCCGATCTGAGAAATGAATGAATGAATGAAGACCTTTATTGTACGTTTTTGCTTTCTAACAAGGTGGATAGGATACATCTAGTGATTCTAAGTACAATCTATGTAGGGTGTGATACATGGCTTAGACTACAAAGTCTAAAGTATACTAGTACTAGTATGTACAGGTTCAACTTCTAGAGTTCATATTGGTAAGTTTTCTTTACCGCCATTAGTTGATCTTTTCACGGCAAAGTAATGAGATGAAAGTAACTTGTTCTTTGTTATTTGTTCACGCTTAAAAGCACACAACTGTGGCCCAAATATTTGATTGCAAAGTACCGTACAATACGTGCTAAAGGCACCTCCTACATGTTAGAAATGTAATACCGAAAGAAGATTAGTCTACAACCATGTACCATTAGTCGCACATGTACAATATTAGACCAGTAGACATGTGTACACATCTGAATTCATGACTCAGCCACTCTTGTTTTAACAGAACGTAACGTAAGGGATGAAATTAGAGCCGATATGGCCTTAAAACGTGACGACCTTAAGAACAGGTCACTGGGTTTGGGAATTGTGCCCTACGGTATGACTGTTACATGGGGTCGTATCATCTTGATCGCACATTTTGGCATTGGAATATATACACGAATGTAAGAATAAAAGACTTAATATCGTATCTAACTGATACAGGTCGGAAGAACTTAAAAGTACAATTCATGATTATATATAGAATATTCACATTGCTACAATATCATGATTTATGTATATACCATATACGTTGCTGAATGCTAGACATCCAAATAAACAATATTTAAAGACTGGTGGTTGTCATAAGAAACATCCGGAAGTAATCTCCGAACCTTACCCAATGGTAGAGATTGAATTGTCTATATGTATTTTATATACTAGTATCGAGTGGCAATGGCATGTTCGGTTTCTTTTCGCTGCTTGAAAAGTATAATGTGGGAACAGACGAGTTTTCCTTTTGAAGATTTTCTCTTACACGTATTAGAATTTCTAGAATGTCTGCAAGGAATCCAGTTACAGAGTCTGTGCTACTACCCCCTTCACCGTAGGCGAAAATCGATCGGACGACGATTCTGCGGCAATCGCCCGAGCCTCGCTTATAATAATAACTGTATTGCACAACAAGTGTACAAGGCACAAAGTATGGCTTATATGTGCCTGGGACGGTTTTCAGGTGAAAAATACTCGCAACCCTCTGTCGACCTTAAATATGGCCGGTCTTCCATCGATACGCCCGAAGATCGTAGATAATGTGACAGGGGTATAAAGACAGTTACCTGTTGTCGGGTCTCCAGATCCGGTACAACTCTTACGGGATGAATTAGCCACACGAAGGCAGTCACAAGGAGCAGCACGAGCAGCAGGACTCGGGCCAGGAACCTTAGTCTGGTCAGCATGTCTCTGGATCGGCGGCGGCATCCAGTAGTTGATCAAATGATACAGGATATTACTTTTATCTTCGTACTTACAGAGCCGGCAGTGTAAGTGATCCACTTTGTCTTATCCAGATCTTATCAATGAATGAAATTCTATACAAGCAGGTAGAAAAGTTTACGACTCCGCATGCTGATTATATAATTACATTACAGCCCCCGTGGTATAACAAGCAACAACCGTTGATGTATTGTAACCATGTAACGTCCTTGATTACCGCCGTGCACCAACAGCGTACCATTTACAAACAATGGTGAAACTTGTCTGACGGGTTTAAGTGATTGACCTTTGACATCTGACCTGCAGTAATGTCATTGAAGAGCAACAAAGCTTCGAACCAGCAAGCCCAGCCTGTCTGCCATGTTTTGCGCTGTACATTATTATCTTCTCCAAAATGCTTATATTTGCGGTGGCATTTGGTACTTTGTGCTTTTTAAACCATAACAAAAATTGATAAGTTTGTGGTTTAGTTTATTTGTGGTTTGATGTCATAACCAACGCCAGTGCTGGATTGTTATGATATTCTATATGTGGTTCTTGAGGTGTCGATCTAACAAGTGTGATCAATTATGGGCATCCAAGCGAATTTCTATGGCACTGCAGCGGAACTCTAATATTCTGAACTAATTTCGATACCCTGAAGAGGCTCTTTATTTATTGAAATTGCAGAATCTCCGTTACCCATTGAAGTACCCGAAAGAGCATTCTTGAAGTTTATATGATTAAATGTATTATCATGTATTTGGACTGAAAGACACGTCCTTCAGCTGAATAGTAGTATTTCTGCTTTTCCTTGGTATGAAAGTTGAAAAGTCTTGCAAGCAAGGACCTGTGCTGAAATATGGGACAGGGACAGGGCGCACAGATTTGATTATTTTTATTACCTTTGCCAGAATGGCTAAGGTTATGTTTTAGGCTTGTGAGTCTGTGTGTGTGTCTGTGTGTGTGTGTGTTAACAGCATAACTCGAGAAGCCTTTGATGTATCCCGATTATATTTGGTAGGTGGGTAGGGGTCGGGAAAACGAAGGTCAAGTTCGATAATGGGCCCCCTAGCGGCTTGCTAAGGTACTGCAGCAGAACCTCAATTTTTGATATCTCCTGTTCTGGACATGCTGTGATCATGATTTTCGAGTGGTAGATAGCCCTCGAGGCAGAGAGTAAGTGCTGGGAGTTTGGGCCCCCTAGCAGCTTTTTTGGAACTGCAGGCGCCGGTTTCCTTTCAAACTTTGGACGAGAATAACTCTACAACGTGTTGACGAATCGTCATGATTTTTGGTATGTACATAGAATGAGTGATGACTTACATAATTGTATACTAATTATGCAAATCAACAGCTAATTTGCATAATTAATTAGGAAAATTTATAAAACCACTGCATTCCATGATAGGACTTTCAAACTTGTCACATATGTAGCTGGGAATGAGAGAAATGTTGATAGATATCAATTATGCAAATGATGGCCTCATTTGCATAATTAATGAGAAAATATGAACATTTTGGCGGATCATCATGCTTTTTGGTATGTAGGTAGCGTAAGTGAAGACCTACATAATGAGATACCAATTATGCTAATCAACAGCTAATTTACATAATTAATGAGGATATTTATAAATTCACTACATTCCATGATAGGACTTTAAAACTTGTCACATATGTAGCTGAGAAAGAGAGAAATGTCAATACATATTTACCATGCAAATGATGATCTCATTTGCATAATTAATGAGAAAATATGAACGTGTTGACGGATCGTCATGATTTTTGGCATGTAGATAGCCTAAGTGAAGACTTATATAATGTGATACTTATTATGCAAATTAACAGCTAATTTGCATAATTGATTAGGAAATGTTCATAAATCCACTGTAATCCATTATAGTACTTTCATCAATGAAAGTTGTCACATATGTAACTGAGAAAGAGGGAAGAGAGTAAGAGGTGTATTTAAAGACTTTGAAAGAGAATAAGTCAAGAATGGATCAAAGGATCATCATGATTTTTGGTATGCTAATAGCTTAAGTAATGCTTGCTACAATTTGATATCAATTGATTGTAACTTGGGATCTAATTTGCATAATCAATGCCAAAATTTTATAAACCAACTCCAAGCATATAATTATAAAGAAAATGAAATGAGTAACGCATTTGTCTACAGACATCATTCTGCATAACAAACCTGGTTTATTTGGCAAAGGTATGTGTTCGTGGAACTCTAGTTCTTAAATGAGGAAGACTTAAAGAACTATCTGCCTTGGTAAGATTGTTCCAGTGACACATTTCATACGAACTTTTCTATTCATTACGATCGTTCTCGGATGATATTTTCAGTTTGGTAAGCGCGATTTCATCAATTTCGGTTTTATGGCCTCTTTCATACAGTATGTAGAGATGGCGTTTGTCGTGCGGGAGCATCATGAGTGTGGAGTATGATGCCGGCTCCTCCCAAATCCGTTTCTCGGAGGTCCACGTCTTCCCGTGGTCGTAACTCCATCTGATGTATAAATTCCGACCTACGGAATGTCAAATATGGTAAACTGTTGGATAAAGGGTTATTGGTGACATCGATGAAGGTTAGACATCCAGGTAATACGATACACACAGAAACAGTTACTCAAGCAACTGGAAATGATTTTGGAAACAGGCATTGGTGACGTCAGGATTTTGTGGCTACAGATGTGCCACCAATCTCTAGCAAAGGACTGAGGAGAAGAGTCGAACGTAGGTTCAACTTACAGAAAATCATGGCTATTAAAAGACACAAAGAACTTTTCCATGGCCCGAAGCATAGCTTCTCCTACTGTAGTTTGGTGGCAGATACATTGTATTGTGCCATTGCTGAAAGTTGCTTATCACATTTATAGTTTACACTATTGTTAGCTTAAGTGCTTTGATTTCAGAACAATGTTTTGTACCCACGATTTGTGTCATGTTTTGGCCCTGAGTAGAACATGGTTTCATCATGGTACCACAGCCCCGATGTGATTCTCGGTTCGATGAGTGCCTGGTCCAAGTACGTGTAATTTTGTGGCAGCGTTTCTCCCCCATCGAAGCTCCGCATGATCATCTTGCAGTGGTACTTCTTGTACGTCTTTTCATTCCTTACGACAATATATATGGAGCCATCGGGCAACTCTACCGGCTGTGTGGAAGAGACCAACATAACGGTAAAACGCGACGATGATGCACCTACAATTTTTGTGAATATTGTGGAATTTGTGGCCATTTGAAACTATCGAAATAGCTCATTTGTGTTATCGCCATTATTACATTGTGACAACATTGGTCGAAGAACACAAGGGCGATGCAATGAGGCAAAACATAGTCATGTTATAATCGCCATTCGCCAAGCATGGCTCGTACACTTCCCATTTCCTATATTCTGTATTGCGGTGGTGCGGATTTATGGAATATCCGCCATGCTGTGACACTGGTAGTTTTTTAAATTCTTCTTCTGTTGCCTCACCTGACATTCATCGGGATCAAAGGCTCCTTTTTTCAAGCGCATTTTGAATGGCTGACTCCGTACAAAGGCTCCTCGTCTCCACGTCACGCCATGGTCATCACTGAGCAGTAGCACCAAGCCTTTCCCATTGTAGAAACCATGCCCGCACACAACCAATCGCCCCTTTGCTGGCTCCTGCTTTTTCTAAGAAGAAGAGGAGAGTAGGGGCTTAACTCTAGTTTCGAAAATACGTACATGGTTAGTATAACATTTGTCCTCCTATATTTACAGAAACAGGTGATAACACTTTTGAAATCACGACAATAGACTACACAAAGATAGTTTCCTATGAAAATGAAGCAGCATATTATGAAAATGGATATTTCTTACTTGAATGCCGTTTCCTGGGCTTGGATGTGTAGCGTACTCCTTCCCTACTTGGTCGGTAATATTTCTCGGCCGGCCCCACGTGATGCCGTCATCCGTACTGTTCATCAGCATCAGTGATCTCGTAGGGCAGAACTCACAAAACACGTACATCAGGAAGATGGTTGCTGTTGTGTCGTCAACGAAAATAGTTCCTATGTAGGAGCTTCTCTTGATAGGTGACTTTCCGTCGTCCACTATCCGCTGTGGGTATGACCATGTTTCACCTTTAAAGGAAACATATTGATAGTAAGGAAACATCTATCATACGATGTGACGTCCCTTCATGAGGAGCATTGGATAACCTAGGAACTCGACGTGTCGCTAGTAGATGTGAACTAAGATTAAAACGAACTAGAGTTCCTCGAACACATATCTTCGCCAAATAAACAATTTCTATGGCAGATAGTTCTTTTTGAATGATTAATGTGTATAAGTCCATATGTTATCTAGTCACATCATGTAGTGGTTGGTTGGATTATGAACA
The DNA here is from genome assembly GCF_000003815.2 of Branchiostoma floridae. NCBI lineage: Eukaryota > Metazoa > Chordata > Leptocardii > Amphioxiformes > Branchiostomatidae > Branchiostoma > Branchiostoma floridae. Next base: position 14,151,947 of record NC_049986.1, on the reverse strand, counting down.
TTGTGAGTAGATTAGTCTATTCTGTCGGTGTACATAATGCAGCAAATGTTTTGGCGATGTGAATGAATGTCTTTGCATAATCAGAACAATTTGTACAGGTATGAGGTTACTGTTCTATTTTGTGTTGTCATAATTACTTTCGGAGAGCTGGTTATGTTTTGGGTAGCGTTTGTATGTATGTATGTATGTATATATGTATGTATGTATGTAGAAACCAGCAAATTGAAGACCGGCTGAATGGATTGAAGTGATATTTGGTATGTGGGTAGGTCTTGGAAACCTGGAAACCACAGGAAGTCACACCGATAATTGCATTCGTCACTCACCAAACCCCGGCCACTGTAACAGTTGTTCCTTCCAATTTACGGAACTTTTTAACTCACCAAGGGTCATCTAAGGGCCATATGTAAGGATTGCTACGACCCCCGCCTTGGTGAACGTTTGTTTCAATCTCATGAAAATAGAAAGTAAAGTTTTGCAGTCGCGAGTTAAGTCAGAGGTATTTTACAGAGTCCAAGGTTATGATTTCTGCGACTGTCCGATGACAGCCGCCTGTCACCTTTGGCGATTTGTATTTCTCGCAATGATGTCAGTTCTTTCTAGCCGACCTTTCCCTTACAACATGACATCTCTGTTAAGAGTTGAGGAATGCGTGGATAATTGACGGTGACCCTTTTGACCTAAGTGCTGTTCTTCAACATGTTGGGTTTGTCTTGTCCCAGCACTTGGTCACTTGTTGTTTTAACCTAGTTCACAGATGTAAGTACTATGTGTTACAAGCCGTCATTGTTCAATTATGTTATATTACTGACTTTACATAGTACTTATTCGTTTGTTTAGACCCATGTAGTGTTACTGGCACATGGAACACCAAGTTTCCTTGCAGTCCATCATAAGAAAATACACCTGAAGTGTCTCGTAGATATTAGCTCTACATCTTTATATCAAGTGATATTCGTCAAGTTCCCTCTACTACATTTTTACCGTTCCCATGATATAGTGTTGCTTTTATTGTTGATCTGTATATAGATATAAGCAACACTTGTATATAGATATGTTATATTTCAACTGCTATGAATCCTTTGCTGTGTGCCGTCGTATTGACATCAATTCAGCAAGCTATTTAATTGCTTAATTTTATAGATACGTGTTGGACACGGTCAGGCTTTGTATTTTGCTAACATGAACCATGACCATTTATAGGCATTTTTCAGCCAGTAGTCTCTACCAGACTCCATCCTGGCGGAATAGTACACGGATGACCTAGTAACATCCCTTGTCAATCAGAATTTCATGCTTCCAAGACAACGTCTGTTTATCAGGGAGCCCCTGCTTCCACTGGCTCCTTTGACCTACTTATTCTCTATTTTTAGACATCTATGGGTCGATTCAAGTCCTTTCAGGTGACTCCGTCACAAGTATTTTTCAACCGTTATAGAAGTTTCCCTAAGTAATTATATCAAATACAGAGTGATTTATATAATTTGCATCTCATTATGTTGATAATCATCCAAAGTACCTACCTACCAAAAACAAAAAATATCCATCAATCCCCTCAGGAGTTATCCATCTAAAAAGTTACGAAATATAACACCCACTGCAATTCCAAACAAGCTGCTAGGGGGCCCAAAATTAGACCATTGACTCCTAGTACCAACAGCTATCCACCAGTAAAAAATCACGAACCTGGCACTTCTGGAAAATTTAGGCGCAAACTTTGATGCTCACTTGCAGAACCAAAACAATTTGCCAGGAGGCCCATTATCGAACTTGACCTTCCTTTCTGTGTCCCCTACCTATCAACCAAATATCATTAACATCCATCAAGAACATCTCGCTTAGAGATCTTATCTTGCTTACAGACAAACGCACTTACATACAAAGCCAGCTACAGCACCATAGGTAAAAGGTAGCTAAACCATTCTCGCACATGGCAATCCTTTCCACAGCCGCTACAGACCTGCCAAATATCGTGGAAATCGCCCAGCTACATTTTGACTTATGCCTCCCGAAAAAACACCAAAAAAAATACCAAGCTCGCTAATGTACCATAGGAAAACGCCAGGTAACCCATTTTCGAACTAGGCATGCCTTTAAACAACCGCTACACACCTGCAAAAAATAAAAAAGTTCCATCCACAATTTCTCGAGTTATATCCTGTTGACCTACATACAGGCCCAAGTCGGCAAAAACATAAGCTTCTTGGCGAAGCTAATTATTGGCCCTACCATCTTGAGAAGAAAACATAGTTATCACGAAATACTGACACCAAATCAAGATATAAGCGTACACCTCGGATTACCTTCATCTGTTGATCTTCTCACTTCAAAGATCTTTGGATTAAAGTCTTTTGATGATATTCGTCTCCCTTCTGCTATGGCTACGAGATTCCCTTTGGGAGTGTAGGTGAAAACGGGAACCCGGTATATTGGGATTTCTCCTTTCCTTATGCTCCTCCACAGCACAACGTCCTGTGTCTGATTCAGAGAGACACCACCGGGCCTATCGACTGACATGGCCTGCCAGGCCAAGGAGCTCACGACTGGGCGTGTCTGGACGACAGGGCTAACCACTGACTTAACGTTCTCGAAGAAAGAACGACTTGATGGGTTCTCATTTGTCATCACTGTGACAGGGTCATAACGCTGTGGAAATATTCAGTTGAATAATTGTCAGTTAATCGTTGGCAGCATTACCACTCGTCTCCACGTTCCAGCAAATGCATGTTCAAGTTTTTTTCATTGTCCATCTATGTTGAAGGACAAGTATTCGGATGATTTTTTTTCTCTCATCAGTAGATATACAACATTCTGTCATTAATATGTGATTACTTAAGTTATTTCATGAATAAAAGTTGAGATAATGGAGTGCAATCCCCCTTTTGATTCCCTGCCTGATGCATGTAATACAAATTGATTGTAAGTGATGGTGAGCAAAGTAAGATAACTGTTGCCCTTAGTCAGAAAGAATAGGACTATCCACTGAATGATACTGTGTAAAATTTACCATTTCATGTTTAGTGAATGCTTTGTTTCCTATCCACCGCGCCAGGATGACAATGATGAACAGTGTAAGAAGAATCAGCAACCTAAACTTCCCAGCCATGACTCGTGTTTTGAAGAGGTCAGCCATGAAGAAATATTTCTCTTATGTATTTTCCTGTGTGATGAAAGAAATATAGTCACTTTCGGAAGACGTCCTTATAATCCCTTACAGTGGTACCCTTTTTTTCTCGAAACAATGTCAGGGACACGTCCATTCTCCAATATATCACGTCATTAGTCCTCAGTAAGAGTGAGAACTAACTAACCCAATAGCCGAAGCAGAGGTTACGAAGGCTGCTCGGGAAAATTATAATAGATGATTACACAACATTACGTCTGGGCAGTACCAAACAAAATACAATGTGCCGCCAGCTAAATGGCGTGATTAGGGACCGGCAACGGTGACAATGATATATCCAATTGTACAGACAATGATATTCAATTTTTTCAGGAGTCCATGCTTCCAAATGAAAGGAATGCATAAATTGTATATAGTATACGTACGTCATACACCTTTTAAACGATCTTTAAGCTGCTAGCAGCCAGTCAGTCAATATAACAGTAATTCAAACGGTTCTCTTATGTCATGTACATGTAGATACAAAACTCGACGTTCTGACTATACAGCCTCAGTCTTTTACTCGCTCGCAGCTATACGTTAAGGTTATGGGCTACGCATAATTATCTCTTGTTATGATATCTTATCCCAAAACCAGGGCTTCAGAATTCTGATATGCTTGATACTGCATAGTTAATCAAATCAAGTAATGTACACACATGGGACGATTCCGAAACATTTTAGTTGCCCTACCTTCGGTATCACGTTCCGCCGTCTCGCTCTGCCTCTTCGAACAGAGCTAAATAAAATCATCTCAATTACTAGTAAATCCTCCAAGGTGCGAGTTACTATGTTACATATATTAGCTCGCCATTTTGAGAAGACACATCGTCACACACAAAGCCAACTGGTGCCTACAACTGGTCTTTCTTGTTAGGACACGTACTGTTACTCTTTGGATCTCGACCTGCTATCTTGTCATAAAAGCGAAAACAATACTGAGTGGCATTTAACCTCCATTTGTCTTGGGTGCAAACTTCTGAAATGCTTTTGGAAAAGCACCGTAATGAGAATGACCACAAGTAAGATTTCCTCTGAACTTCAAGGACATTTATGCCTCATGTATCCTGAACGTTGCAAAATAGTTGTGCATTCAACATATCTAGCACTCATGTACCACTATCCTCTATAACGTCGACGTATCTATATTTGATGAAAAATCCGTGCTTTATATGTTTGACAGTGTTTATACATGTGTATAGCCCACTATTCTCCAATCATGGAGATGTGGCTCTGATGACCCTTTACCCCCAACCTAACGTGCTCTGACAAACTGGTAGGACGAGTTCCTGTCACTGTTTTAGTCCAATGAACTGTTTGTGTTGGAGGGCACCATTGTTATCCCGCTTTATTCTGTTTTCGAGGTCCATTTTGAATCTACCTACTGCGGGGAATATCCGTGTCTTATTTCATAAGGCATTACGACCACTCTCCATGGATAGTTTGATTTTTGTAAACGCGACTTCATCAAAGTACTTTCTTATTCCTCTTTCATACAGTATGTAGAGGTGATTTCTGTCGTGCGGAAGCATCGTGAGTGTGGAGTATCCTGCCAAGTCTCCCCATATCTCTGTCCCTGAGGTCCACGTATGGCCATAGTCGTGACTCCATCTGATGTGCAATCTCTTACCTGTGGCACAAAAAAATGTGGAAAAAACTTAGATCAATCAGCACTTATAACCTCATGACCATGACAAACTATGTACATAATTGTAATTGGCACTTCCATTGATGCTTCTCTATCGGTGGATAGAAATGTTGGATAAGAAAGCTGGACCTTATGTCACAAGTCTAGCAATACTACCTGATGTTAATACATTCAAAGAAAAGTGACAGCCTTGTGAGATAAAGCCAGGCCTCTAGGTGACTATAACTTGACCAGCTTTCGGGAACGTAGCACCATAGTACACTCTTTACAAGAGCTCACTCACTAAACTTTCCACCCTTGCACTAATAAAAAGCTTTAATTGAGTGATGTCGCCATACCGCACTAGACATTAGTATGAGTTATTTCATGAATAAAAGTTGAGATAATGGAGTGTAATCTCCCTTTTTGACTCCCTGCCTGATGCACGTAATACTGGTTGATTGTAAGTGGTGGTGAGTAAAGTAAGATAACTGTTGCCTTTAGTCAGAAGCGGTTTGTATATCGACAGTGACAATACCCACGTTCTGTTTCACTCTTCGGCCCAGAGTAGAACATGGTTCCGTTGTGGTACCACAATCCAGACGTGATCTTTGGCTCCACGAGCGACCTGTCCAGGAACATGTACCTCCGTGGCAGCGTTTCTCCTCCATCGAAGCTCCGCATAGTCATCTTGCAGTGGTACTTGTACTGATGCTGATTCCGCACAACTAGATACAAGCTTCCATCTGGTAGTTCCACCAGCTAAAAACAGAAATGTGCAAGAAATCATTTACATCTATACCTACGTGCACTAAGAAGGTATCTGAATCTGAAATATTGCAGTTACACGTGTATACTTTTTGATTGACTAAATACCGTTTGGTTGTCATAGGTTAATATGTACATGTACGTGTATTGCTTTAAATATGTAACGTTTTCTCGACTTACCTGGCATTCATCCGGATTAAAGTCTCCGTCTGTGTTATTTTGGTACGGTACACTCGGCACGAAGGCCCCATGTCTCCACGTCACACCGTGGTCATCACTCAGCAGCAGCACCAGCCCCAGGCCGTCTTGGAAACCGTGCCCGCACACAATTAGCCTTCCTTTGGCTGGGGCGTGTTTTTTCTGAAAATAAATGCAGCACTTTCACTAATTTCTCCCTTTCTTTGAAAAGAAAGGTTTCATACTTAAGATAGCATATTCATTTTTTAAAAATCATTTTCACCCCAAAGACAAAGTATGATGCGATAGCAACGCCCCTTACCTGAATGCCGTGTCCCGGACTTGGATGTGTTACAAAATGTGTCCCTACGATGTTGGTAATATTTCTCGGCCGGCCCCACGTAATGCCGTCATCCGTACTGTTCATCAACATCAGTGAGCTCGTAGGGCAAAACCCACAGTATACGTACATCAGGAAAATGATTGCTTTTGTGTCATCAACCAAAACAGTTCCTAAGTTGGAGCATACATCTTTCGGTGGCTTTCCGTCGTCCACTATCCACTGCTCAGAGGAGGACCAGGTTGCACCTTTTCACAAAAGATACAATGCAATGTTCTAGTGTAGTGGAGAACCCGCAAGCTTGTAGCTTCCGTCGTATGCGTAATGTGAGCTTAGAAGCTAGATGGATACTACAACTTTGTATCGAATAACAAGCGAAGTCCTGTTTATTTTATATAGAGGGGACAGTACGTTCAGTTGGTACATTTATGAAGAATCAAAGCTCCACCAAATATCATTGTCAATATACACTAAAGCCAGTATTTGCTTGTTACCTTCATCCGTTGATCTTTTCACGGCAAAGACTTTTGGACTTGCGTCTCTTGGTGCTTCCTTTCTCCCTTCTACTATAGCTAAAAGATGTCCTCTTGGGGTGTAGGTGAGAACAGGAATCCGGTATATTGGGATTTCTCCTGTTCTTCTCGTCCACAGTACGACATCATGTACCACACTGAGAGAGACACCAGCCTGTAGTACCTGTAGTTAAACATGTTGGATTATTTCCCATTTCAGAATCAATCCTCAAAGTACAGAAAAACACAACATCATCAGGGTAGTGCGCTAACAGTTGATCGTTTTATTTCTAGAGTTCATCTGTCGGAACTGTTCTAGTATTACACATGCTTGTAAGGAGAGGGTAATTACGCGTATGCTCACTTGTGATGAATAGAAACTTCTTTGTGCTAAAGACACTTCGGCAGAGTAGGCGTTCTGGCGAATGCCCTGAAAAACAAGTAAGTTGGATCACTACAGTAACTGTACACTACTGCACCTGTTATCTTAAACACGTATATATGACAGATGGCTTCTTATCAGTTACTTTAACGTAGTCAAACACAGGAACTTCGCAATCTGTTTGGTCTGTACCATATATAATCTGGTATAAGTGACCGATATACCATACATATTCATTTGAGTATAGATATCGAATTAAATAATTGATCGATATATTCTCGTCCAATACATGTTTCCACTAGCTGAAGCAATGGATAGTTAGAATAATAATAGCACAGTGCTAAGTCATATAACAGTTACAGTGAAGTTTACCATCTCATATTTTGTAAGTGTTCTGTTGGCCATCCAGCCTGCCGTGAAGACAACGGCGATCAGGAGAACATTCCTTAGCAGCCTCAGCACCCTGGGCATGGTTCTTGTAGTGCTTTGATCAGTCATGGAGAGTCTGGCACGTCTTCGCATCTACAAATATATTTAACGTTACCTAGATGATGAAAGAAATATCATAATTGTTTTAAGGTTTATTCACAAATAGCCTATGCTAACAGGATGACTAAATCTCCAAGCAGATGTAAGGCTCCTGCTCAGTCTCAGTGTTTTATCCAATCCAGTACGCCAGTTTCTACATGTACTTCATTATCTCCCTAGGTCATCACTAGAAAGATGTACCGCAAAATACATGCAAACCACCGTGAGAGTGAACCGGACCCTTATACCTGTTTGGAGATTAGAGACGAGGTCATGGACACGTATTTCTTCATATGATCATTTGAGTCACTTGGGTTACTTGAGTTCCGAGGGTTTTGAACCTTCAGACGTTTGAGTGACTAGGGTTGGATTATGTATTTAAGGTAAAGACGCTTTTGTATGTGGCATTCAGGACAGCTACCTGTGACTGAACACCATAACAAATACAACCAACCTACTCGAAGGTCACAACAAAAACGAAACGTACTTGTCCCTTTAATACCTTTTGTGTGACGTTTGACTGTTTGTTCCTCTTCTACGTGACCCAGTTAATGTCTCTTGGTCGCCAACACTTGGCAGGATAATCACAATGAGTTGGTCCTGCATTGTACGATGTCGAGGTTGTTGGGTGGCATTAGGTATCTAGGTTCGCCATTTTGAATCCATACATTACCGCGGGCAAGGCGTCTGAGTTTACCAGTTTTGACCTCGAGTGCCCCGCTTATGCCCATAAATCGACCGAGAGTTAAGAAATTGCTTTTTGATCTTGATCGTCTTCCTCCACAATATTAATTGCCACCTTACCATACCCTTTATTTTAATGTTAATAAAACGAAAAAAAAAACACATAGCGCAAATATCTATAGCCTAATATATACTGTGATGAAAATACATTTTTATTTTTTTCTGCGTGCTGATACAGGTAAAGGTGAAATGAACTTGTTCTTTCTCAAACGTTTCTGGAATAGTACTGTAATCTGAATGACCACAAAGATTTCCTTAAGTGTACTCAAAGGACATGCAGAAGTCCCATGCCTCGTGCATTCATGAACGTTGAAAAATGTTGTGCACTCAACATGTCTAGTACTCATGACCACTGGCTTCTATAACGTCGACCTATCTGCATTTGATAAAGAATCAATAGTAAGATACGTGTGCAACAGTGTTTACATGTGTGTAGCCCACTAATTCTCCCATCATGGGGACATAATGTTGATGACCTTTAACCTCCAATCCAACATAAACAAACAAACTTGTAGGACGAGTTCCCCAATCTGTCACTGTTGTAGACCGATGAACTGGTTGTGTTGGATGACGTCATCTGTGTTCCCGCTAAATTCTGTTTTCGAATTACATTTTGAATCTAACTACTACGGGGAGTATCCGCGTTGTAATTCATTCGGCATTACGACACTTCTCCATGGATATTTTGATTTTTGTAAACGTGACTTGATCAAAATACTTTGTTATTCCTCTTTCATACAGTATATAGAGGTGATTTCTATCATGCGGAAGCATAGTGAGTGTGGAGTATCCTGCCAAGTTCCCCCATATCTCTGCCCCTGAGGTCCAATTACGGCCACAGTCGTGACTCCATCTGATGTACATTCTCCGTCCTGAAGCACAAGAAACGCGTACGTGGACAATCCTTAGATCAATCAGTACTTGTATCTTCAAGACCGTGTTTAGTCATGTGCATAGATGTAATCGGCAGATGAAAATGTTGGATATAATATGATAAGAAAGTTGGGCCCAATGGCACAAGTCTAACAACACTATTTCATGTCAATGCATTAAACTAAAATAATCAGTGTTGACCATGCCGGGTAAAGCTAGCGCCTGACGGTAAGTATGATTAGACCATCTCAGGCTCAGAAACATTGCACCATAGTACGCTCTTTCACATGTATGAAAGCTCACAATTGGTAAACATTCTACCATTGCACTAACAGTGATGTTTTTGAGTGATGTCGTCGTATCTGACTAGACATGCGGTGTATAGAAAGCGACAATACCCACGTCCTGTTTCACTCTTCGGTCCGGAGTAGAACATGGTTCCGTTGTGGTACCACCATCCAGACGAGATCCTCGGCTCCACGAGAGACCTGTCCAGGAAAATGAACCTCTCTGGCAGCGTTTCTCCTCCATCGAAGCTCCGCATGGTCATCTTACAGTGGTACTTGTACTGATGCTGATTGCGCACAACTAGATACAAGCTTCCATCTGGTAGTTCCACCGGCTAGAATGTAAAAGAGAGTCTGATCATTCAGGCTGAAAAATTCAAACAAAGAAACAAATATTCTATACAAGACTGTCTTGCACCTTAAAGCGGGTTGTTCTCGGACCAGTAACGTGATTGTAAAAGTGTTGATTGAGTTTGCATCGTCATGTGTGGGAATGTTTTTACACGTACGTGTACATTAAGGCACTTATATGTATATCTTACACACACACACATACACACACACGTTATATGTTAAGTTTTCTCGGCTTACCTGGCATTCAGCTGGATTAAAGTCTCCGTCTAAGTTGTTTTGGTACGGTACACTCGGCACGAAGGCCCCATGTCTCCACGTCACACCGTGGTCATCACTCAGCAGCAGCACCAAACCTTTACCGTCATGGAAACCGTGCCCGCACACAATCAGCCGTCCTTTGGCTGGGTCGTGCTTTTTCTGAAGATAAATGCAGCATTATCACTGATAATAAGAAAGGTTTCGTACTCAAATAGCATCATATGACCCATAATACATTTAAATAGGATATTCAGTTGTAGTTTTTTTTTTTTACTTTAAAGTTTGATGCCTAAGATAGCAAAGCTTCTTACCTGAATGCCGTGTCCGGGACTTGGATGTGTAACGTAGCGTTTCCCTACTTGGTCGGTAATATTTCTCGGCCTGCCCCACGTGATGCCGTCATCCGTACTGTTCATCAACATCAGTGATCTCATAGGGCGAATTCCAAAGGATATGTACATCAGGAAAATAATTGCTTTTGTGTCATCAACCAAAACAGTTCCCAAGTTGGAGTATACATCTGTCGGTGGCTTTCCGTCGTCCATTATCCACTGCTCGGAGGAGGACCAGGTTGCACCTTTTCAAGAAAGATACATGGCAATGTTCCAGTTAAGAACTCACATGTAAATCTCGTCGCATGTTTAAAATGAGCTTAGAATTTTGTATCGAATAACGAGTTTCAGTTAGAGGGGAAAGTACGTTCAGTTGGTAAATTTCTGAAGAATCAAAGCTCCACCAAATAAAATTGTCACTACACACTAAAGCCAGAATTACTATTTGCTTGTTACCTTCATCCGTTGATCTTTTCACGGAAAAGACCTTTGAACTTGAGTCTCTCCATGATTCCTTTCTCCCCTCTACTATAGCTACAAGATGTCCTCTTGGGGTGTAAGTGAGTACAGGAATCCGGTATACTGGGATTTCTCCTGTTCTTCTCGTCCACAGTACGACATCATGTACCACACTAAGGGAGACACCAATCTGTGGCACCAGTAGTAAAACATGTCGGATTATTGTCCCTTCCAAGAAACAAATTTGACCAGTACTACAAGCATAGAAAAACACAAAATCATCAGGACAGTTCGCTAACAGTTGATCGTTTTTTCTAGAGTCGATCTGTCGGAATTGTTCTTTTACACATGTTTGTAAGGAGAGGGTAATTACGTGAATGCTCACTTGTGATAAATTGGAATTTCTTTGTGCTGAAGAGCCTTCGGCGGAGTTGGCGTTATGGCGAAGGCTCTGAAAAATGAATAAGTTGGATCACTACAGTATCTGTACACTACTGCACCTGTCATCTTAAACATCAGTATGATACATGACTTCTTTAACGTAGTCAAAAACAGGAACTTCGCAATCTGTGGTCTCTGCCATACATAAACCGGTATAAGTGACCGATATACTATATGTACACCCAAGCATTTATTCATATGAGTATCGAATTAAATAAATGATAGATACATTCTCGTCCAACACATGTTTCCACTGGCTGAAGCAATGAACAGTTCCTGTGATTCAAATAATCAAAGCACGGTGCTAACTTAGCACTGCTTAGTCATATGGCAGTTACCATAACAGTTACTGTTTCAGTGAAGTTTACCATTTGATAATCGGTGAGTGTTCTGTTTGCCATCCAGCATGCCGTGAGGACTATGGCGATCAGGAGAACATTCCGTAGCAGCCTCAGCACCCTGGTTCTTGTACTGCTGTGGTCAGTCATGGAGAGTCTTTGAGCGTCCTTGCATTTACAAATGTACTTACCTGGATGATGAAACAAATACCGTACTTTAAGGTTTATTCACAAACAGTCGAGGCCTATCGTTCTCAGGATGACTAGTCTGCAAGCAGATGTAAGGCGCCGGCTCAGTCTCAGTGTTTTTACAACATCCAACACGCTACATGTACGTCACTACCTCTCGAGGTCACCACCAGCTGGATGTACCTCAAAAACACATGCAAACCACTGACTGTGAACCGGATTATCATATGTGTTTGGAGATTAGAGACGGGGTCAAGGACACGTATTTCTTCATATGAACATTTGAGTTACTGGAGTTACGAAGGTTCTGAACCCTCAGAAGTTTGAGTGATTAGGGTCGGATAATGAGTATAAAGTAAAGATGCTTTTATATGTGACATTCAGGACAGCTGCCTGTGACTGAACGTCACCATAACAAATACAAGCAACCTACAAAAGTCACATAATATACGAAACGTACTTGTCCCCTTAACACCTTTTGGATGACATTTGGTCGTTTGTTCCTCTTCTAAGTGACCCAGTTAATGTCTCTTGGTCGCCAACACTCGGCCAGATAAGCATAATGAGAGTTGGTCTTTCATGGTACAATGTCTGGGTTGTTGGATGGCATTAGGTATCTAGGATCGCCATTTTGAATCCATACATTGCCGCGGGCAAGGCGTCTGAGTTTACCAGTTTTGACCTGGAGTGACCTGCTTATGCCCATAAATCGACCGAGAGTTAAGAGTGAGCTTTTCGAACTTGATCGTCTTGGTCTACAAGATAATTAACAGCACCTTACCATACCTTAGCATACCCTGTTATGAAAATATCTTTTGATTTCTTTATTTTTTACTCTCTGTGAATGCCAGTCGTCAATGCAAGTAAAGGTCAAATGAACTTGTTATTTCTCAAGCGTTTTTTGTTTAGTCCGTTACTCTGAATGACCACAAAGCTTTTGTACTTAAAGGACATTCAGAAGTCCCATGCCTCGTGTATTCATGAACATTGAAAAATGTTGTGCATTCAGCATGTCTAGTACTCATGTACCACTGTCTTTTATAACTTCGACATATCAGCATTTCATGAAGAATCAATGCTAAGATATGCATTTAACTGTGTTTACATGTGCCCACTAATTCTCCCCTAATGGGGACATAATGTTGATGACTTTTAACCTCCAATCCAACATGAACGAACAAACTGGTAGGACGAGTTCCCAAAGCTGTCACTGTTGTAGACCAATGAACTGTTTGTGTTGAATGACGTCATCTGTGTTCCCGCCAAATTCTGTTTTCGAAGTCCATTTTGATCTAACTACTACGGGAAGCATCCTCCCTCTCCTTATTCTCATAAGGTATTACGACCCTTCTCCATTGATAGTTTGATTTTTGTAAACGCGACTTGATCATAATACTTTCTTACTCCTCTTTCATACAGTATATAGAGATGGTTTGTATCGTGAGGAAGCATCATGAGTGTGGAGTATCCTGCCAAGTCCCCCCATATCTCTGTCCCTGAGGTCCAAGTGTTTCCGTAGTCGTGACTCCATCTGATGCACAATCTCCGACCTGTAGCACAAGAAACGTGGACAATCCTTAGATCAATCAGTACTTGAAACCTAAAGACCGTGTTTAGTCATGTGCATAATTGTAATCGGCATTGCCATTTAAATGTCGGTGGGTGAAAATGTTGCATAAGAGGTTTAACCTAATGTCACAAGTCTAACAACACTATTTGATGTCAATACATTCCAAGAAAATAATCATGAAAAGTAGGGACCATGTCGGGTAAAGCCAGTACCTGACGGTAAGTATATATATGATTAGACCATCTCTCAGAAACGTTGCACCGTATAGTACGCTCTTTCACATATACAAGCTCACAATTGCTAAACCGTCCACCCTTCCACTAACAGAGCTTTTGAGTGATGTCACCATACCTCACTAGACATGCGGTTTGTATATTAACAGTGACAATACCCACGTTCTGTTTCACTTTTCGGCCCAGAGTAGAACATGGTTCCGTTGTGGTACCACAATCCGGACGAGATCTTTGGCTCCACGAGCGACCTGTCCAAAAACATGTACCTCCGTGGCAGCGTTTCTCCTCCATCGAAGCTCCGCATGGTCATCTTACAGTGGTACTTGTACTGATGCTGATTGCGTACAACTAGATACAAGCTTCCATCTGGTAGTTCCACCGGCTAAAGCGTAAAAGAGAGTCTGATCATTCAGATTGAAAAATTCAAACAAAGAAATGATACTCTATACAAATCAGTATCGCACCTTGAAACGGGCTGTAACGTGATTGCAATAGTGTTGACTGAGTTTGCTTCGTCATGTGTGAGAATGCTTGTTATTGCTTTGATATGTATGTACCTGAAACTAATTGCAAATGCTTAATATACCATGTAAGCAATTCTGGAGATTGCGATTTTATTCATAGACTTGTCATTGGAAATAAAATCTGTATCTGAAATATTGTAGTTACATCTGTATATTTTTTGATCGACTAAATATTCTTACTTTTCATAGGAACCTTTTCAATGCACCTATATCGGTTACGTTTTCTCGGCTTACCTGGCATTCAGCTGGAGCAAAGTCTCCGTCTGTGTTGTTGTGGAACGGTATACCCTGTACGAAGGCCCCATGTCTCCACGTCACACCGTGGTCATCACTCAGCAGCAGCACTATCCCCACACCGTCATTGTATCCGTGTCCGCACACAACCAGCCTTCCTTTGGCTGGCTCGTGCTCTTTCTGAAGATAAATAAGCACTATCATTGTATCCTTCTTTCTCTAAAAAGAATGTTTTATACTAAAACACAATCATATGACCCATGATTCTCTCGAGACATGATATGCAAGTTTTAAGCTTTATTTCCATCCCAAAGTTTGATAGCGAGATTAACGCCCCTTACCTTAATACCGTACCCTGGGCTGGGATGAGTGGCGTAGTCTTTCCCTACTTGGTCGGTAATATTTCTCGGTCTACTCCACGTAATGCCGTCATCCGTACTGTTCACCAACATCACTGATCTCGTAGGGCAAATTCCAAACGATACGTACATCAGGAAAATAATTGCTTTTGTGTCATCAACGAAAACAGTTCCCAAGTTGGAGTATACATCTGTCGGTGGCTTTCCGTCATCCATTATCCACTGCTCAGAGGAAGACCAGGTTGCACCTTTTCAAGAAAGATACATGGCAATGTTCCTGTTAAGAACTTACTTGTAGCTCCCGTCGCATGCTTCAAATGAGCTTAGATGAACGATAGAATTTTGTATCGAATAACGAACTCCTGTTAGAGGGGACAGTACGTTCAGTTGGAAAATTTCTGAAGAATCAAAGCTCCACCAAATAACATCAATACACATTAAAGCCAATATTTGATTGTTACCTTCATCCGTTGATCTTTTCACAGCAAAGACCTTTGAACTTGAGTCTCTTGGTGCTTCCTTTCTTCCCTCTACTATAGCTACAAGATGTCCTCTCGGGGTGTAGGTGAGAACTGGAATCCGGTATATTGGGATTTCTCCTGTTCTTCTCGTCCACAGTACGACATCATGTACCACACTGAGAGAGACACTGGCCTGTAGCATCAATAGTACATACTGTTGTATTAGCATGTAGCATCAATAGTACATGTTCGATATTTCTCCCTTTCTCTCGCAGACAGAAGCCTGGCGTGATGACAAGCACTCGAAGTACAGAAAATGGCATCAGGACAGTTTTCTAATAGCCAACTAGTTTGTTGTGTTTTTTTAATCTAGAAAATTAATGCCGGAACTGTACAATTAGAATTGTTTGTCAATGATACCTGCATGTATGCTTACTTGTGATGAATGAGGATATCTTTGCACTGAAGAACCCTCAAATGAGTAGGCGTTCTGGCGAAGGTTCTGAAGAACAAATAAATTGGATCACTACTACACCCATCATCTTAATAATTGATACGATCAATGGTGTCTTCCCAGTTACTGTCGTTCACAAAGTCAAAAACAGGAACTTTACAATCTGTGGTCTTTACCACACTCGTTCTTTAAGAGTAAAATTATTCAAGAGTAATTATTCAAGAGTGAGGGTCCAATATAGATTTCCTCATAATTCATATGAGTATCAAATTAAGTATGATCGATACGTTGAATACGTCTTTCCACTGGATGAAGCAGTCGAGGGTTCCTGATAATTCAAATAACCATAGTGTGGTGCATGTAATAAGTCATATCAAAGCTACACTTACAGTAAAGTCTACAATGTAGTATCTGTTTGCCATCCAGCCTGCCGTGAGGACGATGGCGATCAGGAGAACATTCCGTAGCAGCCTCAGCACCCTCGGCATGGTTCTTGTGTTGTTGTGGTCAGTCATGGAGAGTCTTTGAGCGTCCTTACATTTACAAATGTACTTTCCTGGATGATGAAACAAATGCCGTACTTAAAGGTTTATTCACAAACAGTCGTGGCCTATCGTTCACATGGTGACTAATCTCCAAGCAGATGTAATGATTCTGCCCAGATTCAGTGAGTTTACCACATCCAGTACATCCAAACCACCGAGAGTGAACCAGATCTTTATACGTGTTTGGAGATTAGAGATAGGGTCATGGACCGTGATTAGGATTGGATTAGGATTATAAGAATAAAGACGCTTTTATATGTAACCTCTTTGAACCCCCTTGTTGTGACTGAATTAGTACAAACGTCATTAGTACAGTCAAACACGTAGGTCACCAAGTTGGCAAGTATTACGATACGTACTTGTCCCTTTTGTATGGCGTTTGGCCGTTTGTTCCACTTCTAAGTGATCCAGATAATGTCTCTTGGACGCCAGTACTTGGCAAAATAATCATGATACGCGTTGGTCCTGCATGGTGCGATGCCGGGGTTGTTGGATGGCATTATGATTATGTTTCTAGGTTCGCCATTTTGAATCCATACATTGCCGCGGGCAAGGCTTGTGAGTTTACCACTTTTGACCTCGAGTGCCCCGTACAATATTACTCGCCACCTTACTGTAATCTTTCTTTTTATGTTAATGAAGAAATATGTTTAGACCAAATCTCCATAGCCTAATATACACTATTATGAAAACACATTTTTACATGTTTTCCCGGGTGTCGGAATGCGGGTGAAGGTTAAATGAACTCACTTGAACACCTCTTATGCGAATACTATCACCTTCTACTATAGTCTTTCTATTCTAGTAATTAGATTTTTACATAAAATGGAAAGAGTAAAATTAAAAACAAGCCAGTTAATGGCGGTGTGAATGTTGACCATGTGACAAATAGAGTCGATGACCTTTGACCTACCAAGCAACACTTGTCACCAAACAGGTAGGACGAGTTGTCGCCGCTTTCAGTTCGCGGGTCCACGCATCACTTCAAAACCGGCAAACTCCAATACTTGTAAATAACTAAGCTATAACGTGTCATGCAGGACACACGGATCAAGAATTTTACTTGGAGGACTTAGAAGTGACGTAAACCGCCGGAAGTTACACTGTAGGTTAGTAGTGTTTGCTCTACATTACGTTTCCAAACATATAACATATAGTAACATATGGATTAGTATGTTACAATATCCGGTCACCGATAGCAATTCTGATAAATACACATATATACTTATTCCTTGGGTATTATTCCAAACTATAATAGTGTCCCCATATATCTACTTGGTTGTGATGGGCCATCATGGGCCAGGGAACGATACACGTACACGCTGCAAGATATGTATTGGAAATGTGTTGGGAGTGAACTCCACAATGCGGCAAAACAGTCTGTAATTAATAGATTTGCAGCAGATGCCTTCGCGCGTTAGCAAAAGACTGGCATTGTATTGTAAATACCTGCAGGTGTCTCGTATCTGTACGTTAGAAATACGCCGACTGAAATAAAGCCCACTCTATTAATGGTGTTGCTATCCAAAAGACTAAAGCTACAAGTAAAGCTATCATTCAATATAAATATATTATACTTATGTGAAAACTTGCTTCGATAAGTGGTGTCTGAAGAGACCCAACAAAATTTATCTTTTCAAAATTAACAACTGCGACATTTTTAGATAATCTAATTAACACCTACCCTTAGCGATAGAGTGAATTCATTTGCTAATTGATTGGCTTAATCGGGCGTATAATGGTACAAGTTCCAATATATAAAAGATGGTCCCACAGACTGGAGTGAAAATACATAGAAAAATTTAGCGAGAAATTGAAAATAAGAAATAAAACAAGACATAAAAAAATCTTTGGAGGCATGGAGGAATATTTCACGAAATTGTGTGCTCTTCGATGTCTTGTTATCGTACAGAGTGCACCATGACGGACATCAAGCAGGCCAGCGCCATGCTGAAGTGGCTGAGAGTTGTGCTCCGTGTTCTCCTGGTCATCATGGTTCTCATGACAGGACGGCTGCTGTACTCCCGGGTCTCTTACTCAACGCTCACTAAACGTCAAATGGTAAGCTTCACACTACTTGATTTCACGAGGTCTGTAATTGTTTTGCTGTAATCTACATTTAACAGTTTACAATCTACATCTACAGTTACCGTCGCTACAGCCATAGGAATACAAATGTGCGTTTTTAACATCGACGTAGCATTCATATGCCTTACATACGTGTATCACACAGAAAAGCAGTGGATACTATTATCTTTGGTAGTAAGAGATTAAAGAATACGAACCTGCTGGTCTTAAAGATAAAGGATAGCTACGACTGGTAGAATACACTGTGTGGGTGTTTATTGTGATCGGTGTATATACGTAGTTATTCATCGTCTTTTGCTCCACAGGATCTCCATAATGACGCACAAACAGCTCAGGGGTCTTCAGTACAAAGATCTCCCAGGTCATCAAACGTAAGCATTGATTTGTTACTAATTTCATCTGGCTTTGAAAGGGTATGGTCACATTCGTCGTACGATTGTCGCACGATAACGAGCTGAGGACATTATTAAAATAGTTGTGCGTGTGTCGTCTGATTTCATCTGTGTTGTTACTAAGAATCCTTGTCTGGGGTCTTTAGAAGCACAGCTAATCTAACCATGCTATGAAGTGAAAGGC
>NC_049986.1:14130111-14133031 GCF_000003815.2 Branchiostoma floridae | reverse complement strand
AGCATAAATGGTTCATACAAAGCGTTAGTTTTCAATCTAATATACACGCAGATGATTTGTTATGACAATAACGTAAAGGAAAGATGTTGTCTATAGGCTGGTGTTTCTCTCAGTGTGGTACATGACATTGTACTGTGGACGAGCCATAGGCGGGGTGAGGTTGGAATCTTCCGGGTCCCTGTTCTCACCTACACTCCCAAAGGGAACCTGGTAGCTATAACGGAAGGAAGAAGAAAGTCGAAAAGTGACGAGAATCCAAAGGTCTTTGCCGTGAAAAGATCAACGGATGGAGGTAACTAAAACATGTCGCTCTTTGGTGTTTGTATTAGTGTCAGTGTTGCCAAATGATTTTTTACCTTCAGGAAGGGCTTATATCTACATGTAATTAGAACGTTAGCGTGACCAACAATACAGTGTATGGTTGTATTTTTAATATTCGTTTTTAATAAGCGTTATCTCTTTTAAGGTGCGACGTGGTCCCCGTCACAGTGGATTGTGGACGACGGAATGTCGCGTTTCAAAAGATGCTCCTACATAGGAACTATTTTCGTTGACGACACAACAGCTACCATCTTCCTGATGTACGTGTTCTGTGAGTTCTGCCCTACGAGATCATTGATGCTGATGAACAGTACGGATGACGGCATCACGTGGGGCCGGCCGAGAAATATTACCGACCAAGTAGGAAAAGAGCACGCCACACATCCAAGCCCAGGATACGGTATTCAGGTAATACTTATAGCTATATGATCATCGTAGTCCTATATCATAGTGCTACTTGAAGTTGCAACACACAGACATAATGTTCGATTCCATTTACAAGTTGCAGCAGTGAAGAGTAATGTGAGGTCTACCTCTACGTTTCTAGGCTATGTACTTATTTGCAAAATAAGACAAAATTGATGATACGGGGGGGGGGGAGTAATGCCTTATATTCAACGTTAACAAGGACATTTCGTTTTAGAAAAAGCACGACCCAGCCAAAGGAAGGCTGATTGTGTGCGGGCACGGTTTCCATGACGGGAAAGGTTTGGTGCTGCTGCTGAGTGATGACCACGGTGTGACGTGGAGACATGGGGCCTTCGTACCGAGTGTGCCGTTCCTTAACATTCAAAAGGGACACTTCGACCCAGATGAATGCCAGGTATGTTGGGATGACAAAATAAGTAAAGAAAAGAAAAGAAAAGCAAGGAAAGAAAATATGGTTCAAAGACGATGAGAACTTTCTGTGTCAATGTCTTATGCTAATTTAGAATAACAATTATCACCTATCAAGCAATAAGGCATTTTGATATGGACCTCACGCACACCAAAAAGACAAAAAGAAGTAGCAGGCATAAAATCTCAAATATCGCCACATCCTTGAAATTGTCTTCAAATATAAATGTGCCAGGCATTCGTCCATAATGATAAGGTTAGCTTCTACCGTTGTTTCCACCCTGCACAGCCGGTTGAGTTTCCTGATGGATCTGTACACATAGTGGTCCGGAATCAGATGGTCTACAAATGTAACTGCAAGATGATCATGCGCAGCTTTGACGGCGGAGAAACACTTCCGCGACAGTACATGCTCCTGGACAGAACACTCATTGAACCCAGGATCACGTCAGGCGTGTGGCTTCACAACGGAACCATGTTCTACTCGGGACCGAACACTAGGTTGAAACGTGAGTGCCTCTCTTCTTCGTCGGAATAAACAGTGAAAATATATTGCGTACATATACAAAGTGGTATCTAGTATGCGGTGATATAATGAACTACGTGTGATAGGTCATTCGGTGAAATATAATCAGGTGCTGCCGCACATTTTTTTCTGTGAAACTAGTGTGTTACGCCAAAGGACAGTCATACCGGCTAAGCAGAATACGAGTAGATCTAATTAAGGTATTGGCTTTTATTGTATCATGTGTATTGTGTTCGTCATTTATGTGGTCTGAAAGATTGAATCCAATTCTTTGCCTTTGCTTGGCATGTATTCCTTTTTCCTAATGAGTAGTTCACATTCTATTGAAAAGTGTGTTGTCAGACTGGTTACGAAATTTCAAGTAACATCGTGTAACTTATATCTAATTTATGTGTTCTTCATATGAGTTATGAGTTCAAGCTAATGACTACAAATCTATTCAAGGTATGTCAATGTTTTGTATCCCACAGGGTCCAAACTTTACATCAGATGGAGTCACGACTTTGGCCGTACCTGGACCTCAGGGACAGAGATATGGGGAGACTTGGCAGGATACTCCACTTTCACGATGCTTCCACAGGATAATGATCACATCTACATGCTATATGAAAGAGGAACTACGGAATACTTTGATGAAATCGCGGTTACTAAACTGAAAATATCTTCGTCTACCACCCATGATCCCCGGTGAAAGTGCTTTTCTTGAAATATGTCCATGTCTTGAAAGCTTCTTGAATAATAGCTGCAATAATGTCTACCAAGAAATCAGGGATCCTAGGGCTTTCCTTACTGTGTTTTCGTGTGTACCGATGGTTGCACGTGCACTGGATGTCGTCCTATAGAATACTTCTACGGAGAGAACAAAGCAACGCACATGGACAAAAGTACTACAATGCAAATGTCGTTTTTTATTGTTCACAAAGGCGTCAGGAATATTTTCATTGACCGGTACTACATCAACGTACAACGTAAATAAAACTTCATTTCCAGAACCTATTGTATTGTTGTCTGTCTGTCTGTCCGCCTGTCTGTCTGTCCGTCTGAAAATAAACAAATTCGAAATGGAATAGAGCCGATTCCTTTCCTTCCTGTCTGTGAAGGCTTAAGCTATTGGACCAATTGAATAACAAGATCAAAACAGCAATCCTATCAGCTTAGTCTACATTTGCATAACTAAAAAATAAACCAATTAATAGTAGGCTTCTGTGCTGAGATCAGAGTTTCATACTTAGGAGT
>NC_049986.1:14120396-14127956 GCF_000003815.2 Branchiostoma floridae | reverse complement strand
CGGCGTAGGTAGCCAGTGTTAAGTGGATGCGCGGGTACGGCACCAAGTTGGTCTGGAATTCCGTGAGATCCACGTTCAGGGCACCGTCAAACCGCAAGGAGGCGGTGATAGAGGAGACGATCTGGCCGATCAGACGGTTGAGGTTGGTGTAGGTAGGCCGGTCGATGTTCAGGTTACGGCGGGTGATGTCGTAGATAGCCTCGTTGTCGACCATGAAGGCGCAGTCGGTGTGCTCCAGTGACGTATGGGTTGTCAGGATGGCGTTGTAGGGCTCCACCACGCAGGTGGATACTTGAGGAGCGGGATAGATGGCGAACTCCAGTTTGGACTTCTTGCCGTAGTCGACAGACAGACGCTCCATCAGGAGGGAGGTGAAGCCGGATCCGGTGCCGCCGCCGAAGGAGTGAAAGACAAGGAAGCCTTGGAGACCAGTGCACTGGTCAGCCAGCTTCCGGATCCGGTCAAGGGTGAGGTCGATGATCTCCTTGCCGATGGTGTAGTGGCCGCGGGCGTAGTTGTTGGCGGCATCCTCCTTACCTTTGATGAGCTGCTCTGGGTGGAACAGCTGGCGGTAGGTGCCGGTTCGGACCTCATCTGGTAAACAAAGAGTTCATAGAAATATCTTTAAGATTCGTTTCTTCTGCAGATATGTCATAAAGTAGAGTATGCTTCGGATGTTAGACAGACTATTTTTACGAAAAAAAAACCTTTACATATGTTCGCGTATAGAGCAAGGTTGAGAAGTGGCCTTTGTAAAAATATACATGGAGTTCTGTAGTTATCTTGGATGATTTTAGAGAAAATCATTTGACTTCATGATTAATTATTTACAGCAAAAGGCAAAATTACTTGGACTGTAATGCATCAAAGCCACTAGGAAAAATTGTCCTAAGTGATAGATATTTTACAAAGAGGGGGTAAAGAAAATACTATCGTCTTCTGTAATTCTTGCCTAGCCATGTACGTTGGAAGTCCATGAATTTATAAGTGTTCACGTGCTCCTCAATTAAATTTCACGAACAAAGGCACACAGAGAGTAATTTTGTAAATTGGGGGAGGGGGGGGGGTGAATTCGCCGTCTCATCAAATATTAACGATCATCCAAGGTTATATTGTTAACACATTGGGTGTGTTCCATGTACACACTGTATTAATATGTTGTAGTTGCAATGAAATCTACCCACCGATAACTGTTGGTTCCAGGTCGACGAAGACGACACGAGGCACGTGCTTTCCGGCCCCGGTCTCGCTGAAGAACGTGTTGAAGGAGTCGTCCCCACCGCCGATGTTCTTGTCGCTCGGCATCTGGCCGTCCGGCTGGATGCCGTGCTCCAGGCAGTACAGCTCCCAGCAGGCGTTACCCATTTGAATACCGGCCTGGCCGACATGGACGGAGATCACTTCACGCTGGGAGAGAAAACGATTCAATGGTTAGCTGTCATCTCGTCAGAGGAACGGAAATTTCTGCGTGTCTACTAGAATAGCTTGGCCAGTTTTGACTCTACCAGGCTCTGCAGATCGCTGGTCAAACAGTAGAATTTGACAATAGTTCGGGTCGCATACTGACTCGTGTGGCCGGTCGACTCCCCTAGCGTACTATTGACTCTATTTGTCCAAATTATACTATTTTGCTGGCGATTCGTGAAGCCATTTAGCAACCACATTTCTCCGTCACAACGTGTAATTTGTCCAGCAATCAGCCCTTTCATATCATCATCAACGCCGTAAAACTGATCGACCATCCGACTCAAATTCCTCCATGCTCTAAAAAGTGTGCAACATAGCAAGTGAACAACCGAGGATGGATTGCACATGACTACATTGAAGTAGACGTACCATGATGGATTCTTGTTTGCTGAACGAAAATCTATCGTAGAAATAAGACTTGTTGAACCGGCGGAAAGCTTGTCACTTTCGACTTGTGATGAGTCGTCGCAGTCAACAGTGTGCTCACTTTTACTGCACGCGACATTTTATATCTTCTGCTTCCCTGTCTCCAGGGGGACGTCAAAGCAGACGTCTGCTATTGGTCAGGATGCATCAGGTGACCGAGAGGTAATGATGTATAATTATATATTCAGGCATTTCTGATTGGTCAATTTGAACGGTAACCGGGTAAACGCACCCCGTGATGGCAATGAACACACAACCGGCTCCGTGATGCGACAAGATATGATTGTTACACCGATCGTCAGGCAACTGCTGTTTCCATGGTGGTTTTGTTTTGTTTGTTGCGGTCATGAAGGTCGCTTGGGAACAAAACGTGCATATTGCTACTAAAGACCTTCACTATACAATTATGCTAATGGCTGTTGTAATATAGGATGCCATTGTAATGTGAAATGCAATAGAACTTATTCATGACAATTCTTACTTCATTTTGGAAAAATACTTTTGAAAGAAAATTTGTCCCTGATGGCCATCTTGAAAGATTTTATCCTGTTAACCTGTTTCCTTCTAAATTGCATATGGTAGATCACATAGGCATAATAACTTATTATCAGAGAGACTGTTTTGGTGATGCAACTTATCCTTATGTTTGTATGAATTACTAGATTTCGATCATGGCCTGTAAACTATACACTTTGCCTTGTGTTAAGTCCTACATCAAGTCGTATTCTCTACCACGAAGTGTTCTGATACTCTGACACCTGTAGCTAAGGTGGGACAATTCACATTACTTACGGAAGGGAAGGTAGCAATGAGACGTGACAGGTTGTTAGAGCGCAATAAATGTATGCACCATGACAATCAACTGTTGTGTTGATGTAAACATACGCTGATAGGCGGTTTATCCTTGAAACAGGAGTGGAAGAGCGTTTATATGTTGGTAACTTTCAAGTATCATATTTACGTTTTCTGCTCTTACAAGGTTTTTATCCCTCATAACATTAGCTATAAGGCACGCGTGTGTTAGACCAGTGTTCTACCTGTCCTTGGTGCTGAAATACTTTCCGCAGGACAGTCAACGCTTGCAAAGTATATCACTCAAAGTCTTTCCTGCTTATTACAGCAGAACAGTATAAAAACCATTCTATTTCGTTCTGTCTGGTATTTCCTCTCAGTTATAAACCAGAAGCTCATTTCCACATGTTTATTTCAGTTTTGCCGTCATTTACTATAACGTTATCAGTTGAATTTTTGCGACTGCTACAAATACTACACTGATTATATGCAATCCATCTCACACAACAGAAGTTATAAGGCGGGCGTGTGTGTTAGAGCATTAGTCTACCTATCCTTGGTGCTGAAACACTTTCCACAGGACAGTCAACGCTTGTAAATTATATTACTCAAAGATTAAGGTCTTTCCTGGTCATTACAGCAGAACAGTAAAACATTCTATTTTGTTCTGTCTAATATATCCTCACAGGTAGAAACCAAAAGCCTATTTCCACATATGTATAATTAATATTCTTTCAGTCTTCCTTTCCGTTACGTAGTCATTTACCGTTAAATGCAATATTGTTGAACAGTTGAATTTTAGTGACTGCTACAAAGTCCACAGAACTCTTGACGCCCTTTTCGTAGATGAGATACAGGTGTCTGTCGTCTGTAGGGTCCTCTGCTAGGACCGAGTATCCGGCCATCTCGTTCCAAATGGGCAACTCTCCTTCCCAGGTTGTCCCGTCATCATAGCTCCACTTCAGAGTCATGTTGTATCCTGCGCATGTGATACAATGTTGGGTATTGATAAGTTTGGCACAAGGATAGAATCTGTTGCCATATCGATGATCATTTGATAGTGGAGGTGGTAAGTTACAAGCATGTGAAGAATTCTCTCACATGGCGGCCATTGTTCTTATCAGGCCATGAAATAGATCATACGGTGTCCCTTTGCATCATAAATCACTTGTCTGTAAATGAACTGATTGGGGCGTTAGCTAGCCGATCATTAATGGTAGATGACGTCATACACCTGTTGGTGTTGACCATTTAACTATGATAGAATGAGCACTGGCTTTGATCAGGTAGCCTGTGCCACATTTAACAACGCATGTGAGACCCATAATTGATATCAATTCTGCATGACTGTGATTCTATATGTATAGAGAAGAAGCCAAAAGCCTTCTTTGTGAGCAGGGATTAATGTCCAACTTGACCACTTTGACGCAAAGTACGCACTGACTAAAAAGACGGTTCATTCCACTAAGCATCTGTAAAGACCGACTCACGTCCTGTAGTACTATTGGGCCCGCTGAAGAACAGCACACCCCTGTGGTACAGCAGGCCGGATTGGCAAGTTGGCTCGATCAGGGCCCGGGCGAAGAAGAAATCGTGGAGAGGCAAGGTCTGTCCTCCGTCATGGCTGCGCATGAAGGCCTTACACGAGCACGAACACCTCCCTCTGTTCCTGGTCATCACGAGCAGGGAGCCGTCAGCCAGCTCCACAGCCTGAGGAAATATGTTTGAACTTTGTTAGTTGTCAACGTACAGGATAACACTGCAGTATGCGACACGGGTTACCACATAGGCGTAATTCTTTCAGTGCCTTCGTCCTTGAGGCGTTGCCAGAAATATTTCATACTAGCACTGTTGTTGAGTAGGTATATCGGAAGATGATGGTAGCACACTGCAAGGCGTATGTGTAACATGTAATATAACATAGTCAACCGGCATCATAGTATAAACCCGGGGCGGGTCATTCAAAACGCGTTATTCACCTGACATTCTCCTGGCCAGAACTTTTCCTCTGGATCTTCCCTGCAAGGCCCGTCGGGAACGAAGGCTCCCTCCCGCCATGTTTTAGCTCCATCGTCGCTTAGCAACAGCGTGATGCCTCTGGGTCTGTCCTGGGGCCGTCCGTGCGCACAGACCACGAACCGACCTTTGTGTGGCTCGAGGCGTTTCTATGGAAGACACCATGCGTTCAACATCCTACGTGATGTATTGGGCAGATGACCCAAGCGTAGACACATTTCTTCATTCGGCAACTTTGCCTATCAAAAAGATATCATGAAATTAATCTGTTTTAGCTGTTATAGTCAGTATCAAATCAACAAACACACCATGCTAGAGATACAACCTCCCCCGCTATGGTACGGGGGATAAAAAAACTTACGCGAATCCCGTATCCTGGGCCAGGGTGGAAACTCCTGGAGCCGTTCGATCGTGGACTTATGCTCCTGGGTTGACCCCAGGTAACCCCGTCGTCCGTGCTGTTGATCAGTAGTAGTGCGGGGACTTTACACTTTAACTGGCAGTGAATAAACATCACAAATAACGTGTTCGAGTCGAAGTCCGCAAACAGCGTGCCGGGAAAGAGGACACCCTGTTCGTAACCGTCATCCACCAAGAATTCAGTGGGTAGCCAAGTCTTCCCTACATTGTGACAGAAAGTACAGTCTTCAATGAGATCCCAAGTGTTTGAGATAACAAGGATAAAACGTTAATCGTATCTTCTATTGTCCTCTGCATTGTTTTATTCATTTCATCTTATTTGAATTTATCACAGAGGGAATGGGGGGGGGGGAGGTGATGCGAACACACAAAATAGTTTTATTATTGTAGTTTACTCACTCAATCAACAGAAAACAAGATATATGCTTCCTTTGATACAAGCTTCCCTGTGTCTCTCACACCTGCCGTCGGCCATTTATATAAATCTACATTCCCATCTCCTATTTTAACCGTTGAAATTCAAAGTTATCGTAAAAAAGGGTACAAAAAAAAAGAAGCTAAATTCTATGGATAACCTTTGTCTTCGGATCTTCTGATCGCTAGAAACTTCCGGTCAACGTCACTGGAGCTGTATTTCCCATCTCCTATTCTAACCGTTGAAATTCAAAGTTATCGTAACAGAGGGTAAAAAGAAGCTAAATTCTATGGATAACCTTTGTCTTCGGATCTTCTGATCGCCAGAAACTTCCGGTCAACGTCACTGGAGCTGTACTTCCGTGCGCCGGACAGAGCGATGAGGGTGCCATTCGGCGTGACGAAGATAGAGGGCGTCCTGTACGTGTGAATCTCTCCCTCAGAACCACTGTGCCAAATGATAGTGTCGTTCACAACAGTCGGGGTCACCTGAGAGGAGGATGTACAGTTGTATCAAACAGGATGTTGTCAGTAACAAATACTCACTCATTCACTCAGTCTTATAGCTAGCAGTAGCCGTATGAGCAGTCTGTCAACAAAGGTTCTCCACCTTGAATATTAGTACAGTATGAGAAGAACGAGCCTTTTCATTATTTAAGGAAGTGTTTAACGTTATAAATCTTATGCACGCGGGAATTCAATACACAAATCCAAAAGTTGGTCCGATGTTGCCCCTTTTCTGTGTACAAAGCAGCAAAGGCTCTTCCAGATACAGAAGCTGTGCATGCCCCTGAGAGGTTATCAACGTCCCAGATTCATACAATTATGCTTCTTGGATCGGCTATGCCAGTGAGGCGTCGCCAAAAAGACCCATAGGACGGACACTTTACTAGTTAGGACACAAATGACTGCTTGTCTTCTACATTACATTACATGTATGTTTACAATACAGGACCTTACCTTATCCCATGGTACAGGCTGGGCGTCAGGACGTATGCAACTGGCACAGAGAAGCAAAACATTGTACACGGCAACAAATGTTGGCAATAACTTGGTGTCGATCATTTCGGTTCAACATCAGAATCAGAATCCACGGTAATGTTTTGAAACGCGTTACGTCTGATGTAGTTACACCTTGTTAAGCTGGTATATGAGCCCAACTTTAGTTCACAGGTGAAAGGGCAAAAGGGCAAAACGAAGTCCAGCGATGGGATTGTGATAAGATACTGTACCTCCTCTAAAAACAATGACACTACCCTGCAGGAAAGTGCTACCCATACGTATCTATTTTCCATTTGTAAACTGGAACGCTTGGATGAAGGGTTTTCGTACACGCTGTTCCGAACACATGGCTGTATATTGTTCGTTTTTACGTACATCGTATTCGTATATAACCCAAGCGGTTTGATCGATATTGCCAAACAACAACCACTAACCTAAGACTGAAGTAATGGCTAGTAGCCCAAAGAAATCAATATAATGACACATGGCTGTATATTGTCCCTTTGTATCAGTACATCCTCTTTCTGATTGAACTCGTCCAGGTCACAATGAAGTCATATGATTGTATACGTTCACGTTTTATATTTTGGCCAGATGGCGTCCAACCTGAGTTTAACTTTGTTAAACAGATTTACCGGAGTCACTACTGTGGCGTGTTGTGTTCTTGTTGTGTGCAATATCCTGCATAACAACTGATTCAACAAGAAAGTTTTTTAAGGTGAGAGGTGAGAGGGCACGCACGACTCCGATGTTTACATAGTACACCTGTCTATTGTCTTTTTTACATATGAGTGTCATCCGAGTTCGTCCTGAGTCATACCTGTATCTTACTCCCAGTCTTAGTCTTGGTCCAAGTGGAAATAAGAAAAGCGCCCTTGGGAAAATCAGTTAACTGTAAACCTTTTTTTTATGAAGTACGGAGATAACTAACTACATTCGGTGGGGCCTTGCATTTGACTCCACCCCACCCCATGTAGATCGATACTGCCAAACAATAACACCACACCTGAAAGTGACGTTGAG
>NC_049986.1:14112164-14119657 GCF_000003815.2 Branchiostoma floridae | reverse complement strand
TTCTCTTTTTTTCTTACTCTTTTCTTTTTCCCTCCTCTTTCTTCGATATTCTATCGTCGCTGCTATAGGATTTTTATTTTCAAAAGAACGCATAGGGAATTCTCTGTGTTGCAGGTAAACCCAAAGATTGTATCTGACGTGAACATCTGGACCAGCGGTGTGGAGGGGGAGATAGCCGGGTACAGAACACCCTTCATGACCTACACTCCTAACGGCACCATCCTAGCGTTAGCCGGGGCCAGGAAATATAGCAAGGGGGACGCCGGAAAGAAAATATTAGCTCTGAGGAGATCTACGGATAAAGGTAACGATTTTCATTTCATTCATTCATTCATTCGTTCGTCATATACGTATTCCTTTGTTTCAAATTTGCTGTCCTTATTTCTTCTATCGTCAAAATAAAGGGGCAAATGATAGAAACGGCATGTTGAGTCGCTGGGCTTGAACAGTTTGAGGTCTGGCTTTCTCCGTCACGATTCAATTTTATCTCGTCAAAATTAACTTCATTACATATCACCTGATGTGCATGTAGTCTGTGTAACACAAACTCTGCTGCCTGGGCTGTAACTGGCCCCTTCCGCGGCCGGATGTTGGGAGGGCTGCTATAAGCGAAATTTAATCAGGCTACATCGGGCAGAGAACTTGATTTTTCAAAAATCCTTTTCTTCTTAAATTGTTTTTGTCTATAATGACCAGGAGTGACGTGGAGTCCCACCGCGTTTTTAGTCGACGACGGGTACGACAAGGGAGTGCTGGGCGCTGGCACGGCGTTTGTTGACGACGATTCGAACACGACGTTTGTGATGTTCATCCACTGCCAGTTCCGCTGTGCTGTTCCCTCCGTGCTGCTGATGAACAGCACCAACGATGGGGTCACCTGGGGTCAACCTCGGAACATCACCCCACAGTTACAGCCTGGGATCGTCTCACACCCAAGTCCGGGCTACGGAATACGAGTAAGGCCTTTGTCACATTCCCAAACCTGGGCCCGGCCGGTCAGGGAACGAAAAGTATGATGTAAAAGATAACAAACCACGCGCAAGACGTAAAGAGAATATTCGTGAGCATTCTTTGTGTACAATTTTACGTATACATTTTTATTTTTGTTTCCACAAACTGGGAAACTTTCCGGCTGGGCTCCGGTTATGAAATGTTACGTTAGCGTAAGTTATAATTCTAACTAGCTGTGATGCAATAGGCTTGCTACCAAGCAGCCTTCAGGTCTGATGTTGTCTAAGTACACATATAGAAAAGCAAAACAAGAAAAGCATCATAAAAATAACTAACAGCATAAACGTCATATGCATGGCGTATCCAGAACTATAAATGACAAGTGTTAGCTATAAGGTATTTGATAAACTTGTAATTCTGTCGTCTTTCCAAGTGAGATTGGGTTGGGGTCTGGTATCCAGGCTACAAACACACAGGGGTTTTAATTTTCAGTAGGACTTAATCATAAAGTCTTAGGTGGGGATTTGCATGATAAAAAGCTATTGCCGTATCCAATTTCATGTATGGGGTATCATATATAAACAAAGTTTTGAATACAATTTTGAATCACAGAAACGATACGAGCCGCACAAGGGCCGGTGGATCGTGTGTGCGCACGGCCGGGCCCCTGAATGGGGTCTGAGTCTGCTGCTCAGTGATGACGGAGCCATGACGTGGCGGACAGGCGCGTTCGTCTACAACAGGCCCTGCAACGATACGTGTGGGGAAAGTCATCACACAACGTTTCAAGCAGGAGAGTGCCAGGTAACTACATCGTAATGACATCTATTGCAAGGTTTGTGTGCTTCCCACTGGAAGGCTTACAATAAGTCAATACAGGTCGAATCATCATATTGTATGCGTAATGGTACAATAAAGCAATAAAGCTTGCAATAAAGCTTGTAGAGGAAATTAAAAGTGGATATTGCTCATTACAAGATACTGACATGATATGGTGGACCATGTACACTTATGATGTGCATGTTTTACGTGCAAATTGATTATGATATGTCCTTCATCTTGACAATGTTTATGACAAACATATTTTTGAACATATCTCCCTCAGGCCGTTGAGTTCTCAGACGGTTCTCTCCTGGTGTCTCATCTATTTGAAACCCTCCCTCCTGTTCCCAGTCTGTTGAGACAGTTCTCTCATAGTGATAAAAGTTTGGTGTGTTTGAAACCCTCTCTTCTTTCCCCAGCCCGTTGAAACGGTTCTCTCTGTATTCTGTGGTAAAAGTTTAATGTTTGAACCCCTCCCTCCTGTCCTTCCGTTGATACGACTCTCTTTGTATTCTGTAATAGACGTTTCATACGTTTGAAACCCTCCCCACAGCCCGTTGAGCTCCCTGACGGCTCGCTCCTGGTAATGACACGGAACCAGCTCCGCTGCACCTGCCACTGTAAGGCCTTCCTCACCAGCCACGACGGCGGAGAGACCCTGCCGATCAGCAGCCTCAGATTCGATCACACCCTGATAGAACCGCCAACAGATGCAGGACTGTTCTACAGTGATGGGGTTCTCTACTTTACCGGGCCAAACAGTTCGTCTAAACGTAGGTCAAATGTTAGCGCCATTATATTGAACGGCATAGACCCAGATCTAGCAGTTGATTGCGCGACAATTGTAACAAATACAATGCATGGCCATTTATACACTGAACGTTACGTGGCAGTTGAACTATTGCTAATATCTAACAGTCTTAAAGAATTGGTCAGTTCCATGAATAACAGCAAACACATGAAAAGATACGTGGGGTGCATATATGAATTTTACTTCAAATGAATGAAAAGTTGATAGTTCGTACCCAGCGATATCGATGTAAATTCTAGTTCTCATTATCATCTAATGGGTTCGCATCTACAGTCAGAAAACGTTCATCATGCATTGTGCCAGTTTTTTTTCTGAAAATGTTATCGAATGTATTTTGCAAAGGTTGCAAACAAAACTCAGTATCATGCCGCTCTATAGCTGTTTTCAACTGTTACGTGGTATTGAATCACGAAATGTTTGTTGACTCCACAGGACAAAAGATGATGTTAAAATGGAGTTATGACAACGGCACGAGTTGGGCAGGCGAGCTTCCCATCTGGACCAAGGCGGCTGGGTACTCCGCTGTAACCATGCTGCAGAAGGACCCGGAAGACAAAAACTTTCTCTATCTTCTGTATGAAAAGGGATTCCA
Source organism: Branchiostoma floridae (assembly GCF_000003815.2). Classification (NCBI taxonomy): domain Eukaryota; kingdom Metazoa; phylum Chordata; class Leptocardii; order Amphioxiformes; family Branchiostomatidae; genus Branchiostoma; species Branchiostoma floridae. The sequence continues at coordinate 14,116,481 of NC_049986.1, read as the reverse complement.
CAAGTCAGGGACTTCCACGGCGGCTATTGCCTTCGCAAAAATACATTTACATGCATAACGTTAGTATAAGGTAGGGACTTCAGCAGACATAGAAGAAAGATTCAAATAAAAACGGCACGTTAAACCACCGGAAGAGCAAATGAACGTGGAAATAACGTTACATGTTCTGTCAGACCAATAGCATTTCATAGTAAGATGGTTTATACTTAAATTTGATTATTCATCACTTGTATCAATGTTGTTTTACATTGCCATGTACCTATACCAAATTATAAATCTTATAAATAAAGCTTGACTATTATGAACTTCATAGACAGTTATTATTGAATCATTTCCAAACGATGTTCTCTAGCTTATAATTCTACAAGAGGTGTGATTGTGTGCATCATCTATATGACTCATAACGTTAACGTTAACCTTTTTCTCCCGAGACATGATTATTCTAACTTCTGCGTTCTCACGACAGAAAATCAGAATTTGAGAAGAGGCCCACCATACTGTGATTACTAACAAAATCGCTAGAGGTCACTATTGCACGGCGCATACCTTCCTGCTATTTTTATTAGTTCCGCTAGAGTGCGCCTTAAGCTTCTTCGGTCATGTACAAAGGTCGAGATGGGGGGTGCACTACTGGGACTGTTTGCAGGGGCCACTACTGTATTCCTGAAGCGTTCGCTTGTGCAAGCGTCCAGGGGCGTTACCAACATGGTAAGGATGCGCAGTTTTCAGGTTAAGCGATCTTAAAGGCGCGTAGTTTATGCGAACAACTTCTAAATTGATCAATTTGCCACAGGGATCACCAGCAAGCCTTGTGTAACGGCGAGGCAGGTCAGGATAGCGATCCAAATTTGGTTAGAGATACCCCCCTCCCACGTGCCCTTGCAACATACCTGTATCACATAACGTTAGGCGTCGTGTGTGTTAATACTTCTGTTCATATTGAACACAGGCACACCTGTAATTTTTTTGCGTGTTAATTAACGTATTTTCCTGCTCTGTGTGCGTTACATGTTTGTGAATAGCCGTGGCAACTCTGAGAGAAGTTTGTCACGTTAAGGGGACCGTTAGTGTCTTCCGCGCCATGGAGGACATATCAAACAAATTTAAAAAATACGTCCTCCCAGTGTTACCACGGCTACTGTGCGTATTTCACATGAGTCATAATCATAATCATTTAAGACTCATGTGAAACACACACGGACACAGTAGCCGGGCAACATACATGTTGGAGATCAGGGATGCCAGACAGCGATATGATATGATGATGTCATGTGTATGTCATGTGTTGTGTGATCATCAGATACCACAGTGTAGTACTTAGTTTCCTAGTAACCTGTCTAGATGTGTAGATCATGTAATGCCATATACATGTGTAATTCCTCTGATCTTCACTACGTTTGCCACTCTTAATGACTGCTATTAATATATTATCGACACGTCTCATCTCAATTTCTAGTTCTCACTGATCAAATGAGGAAACAGCATTCCTGATATCTATTTGGGGGGATCAGGAGATACAAAGGAAATGTGTATATTGATGCCAGGATGTGTTCAAAAACATTTCCAAGGCTATGAAGGGCCCATGAAGGAACGCAGCTATAACAAGACAGTAGTTCAGTGGCGATCCAAGACCAAGACTCTCACGCAGAAGTGCAAAGTTGCATGGGATCACAACAGCCTCAGCAGGAGAGATTGCAGTGCTGGGTTTTCCATTACTGTGCAGTATCATTATGTGACTCTGGCTTTATCATAAACTGAAAACCACTGCAAAGACTTAATTCTCCACGAAATTAGATAGCAGCAAACTCATTTACAATATTATTATCACCTTTTCAACAAAATTATAACTGTATTGTTGAGTGATATAGAGACAAAGTTGATCATGATATTACCTGTTTGATAGGGAGACTTATAACCTGATGTGCAAGAATTAATTGACTATTGGTAGGTACATGCCGATTGGTTGGCATACCTGTGATGTCATCCTCAGATAGACCAATCAGAGTAGCGACTAGCAGGTTCTACCAGTTAGACAGTGTCTGCATGTGAGATAGATATTTGTGTTTCTATGTTTTTGTTTTGCATTTCTACACTGAGGTTTGTTGGGCCATGGGAGCAGGTTCTTCTCGGGAGGTGGGTGACCCTGTCCTCTTTCTTCTCCAAGCAGATACTAAAAGGGAAGGTTTTCCCATCTAGCTTCTTCTGTGCTTCTGGCACCAGACCCTCCTGGTGTCTAATCAAACTCTGTCAGTCATCAGGCATTGCTCTCTTGCTCTTCAGTTTGTTTACCTTTATAGTTATTTCAACAAGTTTGCTCAGTGCAAAGCCATGAGGACATTTCTGTGTTATATAGTAACATCAGCACTGGGACAGTATCTCTTTTCCCAGAGTCAGAAACAACAAGATTGAGACCAGCTAAACTCACAGAGAGTGAGGACTAATTGAAAATTGCAGGGTTAGAAAGGCTGCTTGGTAACGTTCCAGACACTACCCTGTGTTTACAGTATCTCTCATTACATGGTAGTCTTTAGATGACATAACGTATGTGAACATTTTTTCTTTGTTAAACATGCATAGAGATTTGCCCATGCATGTCTGTGTACACAGAACATTCTAACGCAAAATGTACTTCATTTTCTACATAATCATAATTACAAAATGCACATATTCTGTCCTCTGGAGGAGTCTGAGTGTATCTACTGGCTTCAATTTGCAGTGGATGATTGCTGATGCTTACTAGTAGTTAAGTCATGCATGGCTCAGTGGTGATTAAAATTTTGTACATCTAGATGATATTATACAAATGATAGTGAGAATTCTGCTGTCCATGTGTGTACACAGGCTACAGGAGGTGAGGAGTGGAAGAACGCCACGTCCATCTACGAGTTCTCTGCCAAGGACATCGATGGGAATGAAGTCTCGCTAGAGAAATACCGGTAATACATGTACATTATCTTACTGTCCATCCTGCTAATATTCTTCTGTACATCAAGGAAAGATGTGTAGAATTTCACATCTAATACAGCACTAAGTAAGTGTGTTTGTAGAGCACATTGATGTCATACATCAAAGACATTCTTGGAAAAGTTGTGCATGTGCCATAGAATCTTCAGCTGTATCGTGAGTTTGTGACAGAAAGAGGTGGATACTTGTCATTGACTGTTTCTGTCATAACCTTGCTGAGATCTTCTGTAGAAATAGATTTATTTTATGAAACTGTCAGAGAAGAAAATGCAAGAGAATTTGACAGTGACAACAAAGTGAAAGAATTTGAAAGTGAAAAGAAGATTTTAAGTCCTCGATGTTTTTCTCCCTCCACGCAGAGACCATGTCTGTCTCATCGTCAACGTGGCATGCAAATGAGGCGGGACGAACGTGAATTACACACAGCTTCAGGAGCTCCACGACAAGTACGCGGAGTCCAAGGGCTTGTGTATACTAGCGTTCCCATGTAACCAGTTTGGGGGGCAGGTGAGACTTGTGTATACTAGCGTTCTTGTTTTAGTTTTATGAGTAAACTGCCTCATGGCATAGCATACCAGTCCCACCTGTATTTGGAGTAAGCATTTTATGTGACCCACTGTTTTTTTTTTAATCCTTTGATTTACCAAAATCGTAACCTATATGTCCTTGAGACCCAAATGCATAAAGATCCAAAAACATAAAGGCTCATTATATGACTATACCACTATTGTATCTTTTAAAGATCAGTCTAATACTGAAATGCTGTTACTGTACTTGTTTTTGATACATAGAATGTTGTTGTCGTTGATGAATATCACAAATGGGAAAAGGTTGTTTTATTCAGTACTCATTGATTTATAAGTACATGTAGAAATGTCTCTGTTATCTCTCCTTCCTTCAATACAGGAGCCGTGGCCTGAACCTGAGATTAAGAAGTGGGTCACGGACAAGTTTGGGGTCAAGTTCGACATGTTCAGTAAGATCAACGTCAATGGTAAGGATGCACACCCGCTGTGGAAGTACCTGAAGAGCAAGCAAGGAGGAACCCTCATCGAGTGAGTCACAGCTCCTCTTCATCTTTTTTCCCATTGATAGACATTTTTTCTTTTCATATTATGTTCTTAACATATAGAGGAGAGTTGAGTCTGTTTTTTTAAATACTCTAATTGTTTTTGTCCCCTGCAGTGCCATCAAGTGGAACTTTAGCAAGGTAAGGAAACTGATGTCATGACTTTGGTGTGACAGGTTGTTCAGTGAAGTAGCCAGTTGCTGCCACACCGCATGCCTGCAAAGCTGATGTGTTGTATTGAAGCGGCATTTTACGGCTTACAAAACATGTATATAGCTGCAGAT
>NC_049986.1:14059264-14112064 GCF_000003815.2 Branchiostoma floridae | reverse complement strand
TACGGCGATCGAGGGACTGAAACAGCCAGCCCTGTTTTGTAGTTCGGAGTCCTGGAGCTATTTTACATCACTGTCCTGCGGGTCTCACGGCGAGGTATGTTTTATACAATGATTGTTTCCAAACAATACCCGCTTTGAATTCGTCTTTGTGACTACATTCCTTGTTGGCTAGTAGTTAGTAGCGCTTTTGGTATGCTTGGGCTGAACAGAAACTTATCAGAAAACGACATAACGGAGCCTTAGAAAACACAAGTCACAAGCATGATACTTGCTGAGTAACCGTTGACTTATTTGGGAACAATTTGAATCATCATCAAAACAGTACTTGTATACACATATGTTTGTCTCAAGCCTGGTATTTATTCGCATAGGAACATTCTGTTCCAACGGTGTTTACGTGTTTGTTTATATGCGACGTCTCGTACACAATGCAAAGTCCGACCGGAGAAGCAGATCACACCTTGTCACTAATTATGCAACGCTAGACTCAGTAGACTGTTTCTGCCGCGCCCTCCCGGGGGACTTTTTTTGGTATGATAATGCGGAATGTAACGGTGATAATGGCGATACCACACTGCAATCAGATGCATTTGTTCCTGTTGTAGAACAAGCCATTCACCATTTCTTTTCATATACATCCTAATTACTTTGACGGACGCATCCATCAAACATGGATGCTTTAGCTATCTCAAAATTTGATAGGATTATTCTAAGTTCTCTTTTTCAGAAGGCGGGTCGACATTCTCCGGCCGTGTCAACAGCTGGGAGAACACTGGACTACAGGAAGGGCACAGAAGGAATTGAGCTGGGAGGGATCAGGGCGTAACTAGCCTGAAAAGTAGCGAAGCACTGTCACTAGTAGAAAGGAGACTTTGTGCTGTTGCGAGAAGCTGTACATACTGATACTATAAGTCATGTTAGTTGTACTTTACAAGCTGGATTCACTATCTGTATCCTGTAGCCGGATGTGGAAATTCCTTAGAGTTGGACATCGCGAAGACTTTGATTTGTAATAGAAACAGATATTCGTAGAAGCAAGATTAGCCACAGACTCCCATGTCAGCTTTACATAAAAGTCAAATTGTATTCACGTTTGATCCTATATTCTATTTGGAAGTATAAGAAGTCATGTGATATTGGCGGTTAAAGGATTCAACTTTACCTTAACATAATTAGATAACAGGGACTCTGTACATACCTGGTATAACCCATTCTTGTTGCAATATTGTATCTGTATACATATCATGTGGCAGACAGGATTCGGCCTCGATGACATTACGTCGTTTAGTTCTTCTCAGGACTGGTTTAGAATAAGATTATTATGTGCATTCTTTTCTATTTCAAATCGTGTTATCCTTTTATAAGAAAGTAATTGGGCACACATGATATTGTGATTTGTCAAATGTGCGGAAAATTCATTAAAGTGACTTTGTATCTGCAGAAAATCCCGTTTTGGATTCTTTATGATCTGATCATACGAAGAAATCCCTAAAAAAACGACTTCGCATCCGCGGCAAATGCCGCATTGGGATTTCTTAGGATCCGACCATGACAAATATACGAGGAAAATCCTATAAAAACGACTTTGCATCCGCGGCAAAGGCCGTTTTGGGACCCGTTCATTCCAGGTATTCGAAGAAATCCTTTAAAAACGACTTCGCATCCGAGGGAAATACCGTTTGGGGATTCTTTGCGATCCGATCATTCCAGGTATTCAAAGAAATCCCCCCAAAAAAACGACTTCGCATCCGTGGAAAATCCCATTTTGGGATATGTTTCAGTCTTTTCATTCCGGATCCCAAAAATCCAAATTTCGGATATTTTAGGGATCCAACTCGAATCCGTTTGCATTCGCTAGCATTTGTTACAAATACGCAAATATCCCTGCTCGAATATGGCTACATCCGATACCCTTTCCCCTAGTGTAGCAGCCGCAAATTACCTTGAAATCTTCACAGAAGCCTCCTATTTTACCACAGATTACAAACTGAAATGAAAGTACATGGACCAGGAAGTTACTCATTGATGAACTACATGGGAAAAATATGAGTGGCAGAGGAGAAATTTGTTTTGGTGGTACTAGTATTTTCCTACCTGTAGTGTTTGATTTTTTGTTGTTGTTTACATTTGCAGTTCCTGATCAACAAGGAGGGCCAACCTGTGAAGCGCTATGGGCCGAATGTCAAACCCTTGGTGAGATTTATTATAATGCCTTCATGCACTACAAATGATATTGTAGTCTCGCTTAAGTACAGATATCTTTTGAACCATTCTTGACTCTCTGCAATACGATCATGGCATAAGGATGATTTATTTAGAATGCTAGCTCTTATATAGATATGCATATACTTGTAGTATTTAGTGTTGTCTTTATACATTTGTTTCTACTCTATGGGCACATCAGTTTTATCAAGGGTAATATTTTGGCACTAGGTTTGTTGTTCATGCTAATCATAGTACATTTTTTTTACACATTTAACTGTAGAGATTCATGTTATATTACATGCATGCCTGTGGGTCTTAGTAATTATCAGCCTGGTATTCAGGCTTCTTTAGTTTGTGTCTGCTCCAACTGCTACTCTTCTGCCTACTGTCAGCCAAAGGAGGCTGGATCTCAGACTGAAATATTTTTCTTCCTTTTACAGGAGATTGAGAAGGATTTCGAGCCCTACTGGTAGACGTCGTGTCCAGATGAACCGTTCCCATGGCAACAGAGACGCTGTGCAGTGTGCGGTAGTCAGTTTGATGAAGGCAGTGCTCAGAAACCCACCAGTGGGGGGGCATTGCTGGATGGAACCTGCTGAGAACCACATTCTGCATAGCGTTTCTAGTTGCCTGGCAACATGTTTCATGTGCACATGACATCATCACCCATCAAGTAACACAACATTGTTTTACAACCAGTTATTATTTATAGTGAGCGGTTGCAGCAACAGTTCATTATACACGAAATTTACATAAATTAAATTTCATTATCGAAGGTGGCATAGAAAGGATAAGTTAGAAGGAAACAGATTTTAGTGTTATTATAGGTAAGTTGTTATATGTCTTGAATATAATTCTTAGACTATCAACAAAGGATCACTTTTTACTTGATCATTTGTCATAGTTTTGCCAAATTTAGTTAGAATTAAGGACATTATCAATGTAAAAAATACAACCATCCAGCATTTCTGAGATATTTGTCCATTCATAGTCATGCCAATATAACAAAATGTTATATTTGGCTTTGATTCTGTCACCCAGGTCAGAAATATTCTGTTTCTTTTGTTTGTATCTCTTGTAACAAAAGGAAATATAGTATCTAAGGTTGCATCATCAATATTATGTTTGCCAAAGAACTACAGGCTGGGTTATTATGTTCTTTTTTAATGTTTGAAAAAAACATATGGCTATGTTTGTTATGACATAACATCAGTTATTATAGACATGAAAAGACTGTAACTTGACAACAGAATGATCCTGAAAGTGTGATTTTTGCTAATGCTTTTAACTGTGATGATTTTCCCCAATACACATCTGTCAGAAGGCACAATTTCCAATACATTGTAGACTAAAAGAGAATTGGAAATACATACAATGCAGTATTATTAATTTAACTAACATATGATAAGAAGATATGCCAAACTTTGTCTTTTCAGACATTGTGCACTTAGCATTTACTATTAGCAATAAGAAATGTTTCTCCACTGTGCCACAGTCATCCTCGTATGTTGTTGATAACTGGTAATGTAAGATCATTATAACACTATTCTACCATTGTTGACCATGTGGCAAGCTCAGAACAGTTCTAGCCATTCTTACTGTGAACCATCATTAGCTTCTTTCCATCCAGCCTTCACCATGACACAGGCATTATGTTACCGCAGGGCTCGAAATTCATTTTTTGGATTAGGTGCACTGGTGCACCCAGCTTAAAAAATTGGGTGCGCCAAAAAATTTTTGGGTGCACCACTTAAATTTTAAGTAGAATGTACAAAAAGCCTAGTAACAAAACTTAGTTACAAGCTATCAAATTCTTAAACAAGTAACATGACAGTCATTTTTATTATCTTTCTAACACTTAGATGTCAAGAATATGATGTATACTAGTATACTTGATATCTTTCCATACATAAACCTGAGAAAATATTTGGGTGCACCCTGTGCACCCACTGAAAAAAATTGGGTGCATAGTTCAAATTTTGGGTGCACCTGGGTGCACATGCACCCAGTATTTCGAGCCCTGTACCGTCATGATATTTGACTTGTAACATTCTGGACTTCCATGTAACATTAATGTTACATATGTTAATCTTTTTGAGATTTGTCCAGTTTCAAGATGTAAGTTCCATAATATGAAGTGACAAGACAAAAGCATTAAGGCTGTTAAAATCATCGCTTTCTCTACCTTTCATAAGGTATATTGAAGCCGCTCACCATTTCCTAATGCTAGACTAGCAGTAAGAAATGGTGGCTAACTTCAAGATAGTAGAGTTCACACATCCATGCCATCTCTCCAGTTACATCATGGATGTTATTCGCCACTACATTGTGGCTGAAGTCTTAGAGATGTGTAAGTATAGCACAAGGCCAAAGTTGAATGCTGCTATGCTGTATGAATTGTCTTTGATGTTAAATGTTTCATTGATTGTTCTTGCATACCACGTGAGACAATAAAAATTGTCAGCTGGTACTTTTGCTGTCTTTCACTTTATTTAGATTCTGTTAAGTTGTTTCTGTGTGACTGCCATTTTCTTCCTCTGAACAACATGTAGGTTTATATATGTGTCATTGAATGTGATGGCAACAGATTAACAGACTTTACAACATATGTACTTAATTGACACAAATTGCCTGGGGTTTGGGTGTTTCTTGAGCCATGATTTAGATTGCTTAACAAATACACCTAGAAACTTATTTGGTTGGGAAATTGTGTTGTACGTGTAACATCTACTAAAACAATGCCACCAGGGTACATAATTCTGCCACCCTGAAAATTTGGGGTAAGTCCAACTTACTTGTAGTGTTGGTTAGTTAAGGTTTAGTTTATCCATAATGTCATTTACCAACACAGATGAACTTTCATGCTAAGATCTCCAACCCATAAACCCCCAATATGATGCACTCCTCTACTGCTGTACTAGAGACCTCTTCACTATTTTTCAAAGTGTAGGTATATATCAGACCCGGCGGATTGAATTATTGAATATCCTCTGACAGAGCAGCATTTAGAAACGCATTTTACTTTTGATGACCTTAATTTGAGAAACTTCCAAGCAGATGTGTGGCTTCCTTTTGCATTTGTGTGCCTCTTCCCTTATGCATTTATTCCGGACATGCAAGAAGTAGCTCTATATATTTTTGTTGTTTTTGTACACTTTCTGCGCCACGCCCCCATATCCAGGCGTACAAAACAAAACCTGATGTACAAATACCGTCCGCAAACGCACCTCTGCTTGGAGACCAGAATGAGGATGTCTTCCCAAAGATGTTTATCCAATCGTTACCGTCCCGACTGACACCACTGGTTAACATGACAAAGGATCCGCCATGACGTCACACCTGACCGGACACACCTGTATGTTCAGATCTCCGGGACTGTCCTCCATTTTGTGTTGACGTGTAAGCTACAGTACAGCCTACCAGTTAAACATGGATAAGATCATCAACATCACGCCTCAGTTAGAGTCGATCTGGGAGAGACGGTTTAAGACCAAGACGCCGCACAAGTGCGCCCTGGTCCTCGCCCGGGGAGGGAGTAAAGGCATCCCGATGAAGAATATCAAAATGCTCGGTGGAACGCCGCTGATCGGCTGGGTGTTGCGAGCTGCCGTCTATGCAGAGGTCTTCGACAGGTAAGCTTTCCAGAAACACGACAGTATAGATTCCCACCAATGGTGTTTTACCTGTAACACAAACTTCAAATTGAAATGCAATCAAGTTTATACTGAACGATACAGCCTCGGGTTGTATTTCGTTTACATGACACAGCTGAGCGCTAAATGAGCATAAATCACTGGAGTTAAATCATGACCTGTAAATTTCATGTAAATTAGTTGTTGTTGTCCTTGTTTAACGTCTATTATTTCGCTAGACGCGGTCTCTTGGTGCCTTTAAACTATAACTGGAATAAAAATTCTAAACCCGGGGCGCGTACCCCTTTGCATGTAGAATTTTTCTGTTGTCTCTGAGGGATGAGATAGATAAACAAATAAAGGGCTTCTTCCAGGACACGCCCTCCTCATGCAATTATCATTGTAAACCCGGGATCAAGTTGTGAAGACACCACGCATATCATATTTCATTGTACTTTCCACTGCCTATATTTCCTGGTTATAGACATGTGTTCTATGTGTAGCTATCGTTGGTGACGTTTCAGAATTGCTCCTTAGGTAACGTTAACCTACAAAGCAAAACCCTAGATACTGTAAGATCTCTTATGCTAGGGTCACATTTCCAAACCGGAGCTCGGAGGAAACGAAACAAAACGTATTCCTAGAATAAAATAAACACAAATCGTGCCCACGACTCTCCTTTTTACGTCTTGTGTATTTTGGTCGAGACCTCGTTTGGAAATGTGACCTAGGCATTACATATACTAGTAATCAGTTGACATGAATACCCGTCCAACCCTCAGCATCTGGGTGTCCACCGACAACGAGAGGATCGCCAATGTTGCAAGGGATTATGGGGCGCAGGTGCACTACCGTAGTGAGGAGGTGTCTAAGGACACCACCAGCTCCTGGGAAACGGTCGGAGAGTTTCTGCAACATCACCCGGGTAAGATGGTCAAAATTGAATGTTTTAGTGTTTTGGTTTTGTTTCGATGAGACAAAGTGGCCTCCTCGCTTAGTGCAATCAGGATGTATTTTGTTCAGAGAGCTACTAGCAATGATTGGTGAAAGGCTGTATGTGTCTATTTCCTGGCAGTTGATCTTAATTGCCACTTTGGGTGATACCTAAATAAGTCCTAAATTCCTTAATTTCGCATGATAATTATTCTTGTACTTAGATGTCAACAACGGGGCAAACATAACCGTATATAAGAGACAGTTTAAATGTGTCAATGTTTTGTTTGTCCATGTCGATGAAGGTTAGACATCCATGTACAATGTATTTAAGATACACCAAAAATCAGTTACTCAAGCAACTTGCTGTGATTTTTGGAAACTTACTTACCTACTAGTCCCATCCTCATGTCTGAGGGTCGGGGACTATGGTAGCGTCCAGTTTTTGGAAAATCATATCCACAAATAATCATTTTTTTTGCATTTTGTTTGATTATTTGTTTGGCTGGTTGTTTCTTCGCTTGTAATGTTGATTCCATTCCTTCTCACACACAGAGGTTGACATCATTGCCAACATCCAGGCGACCTCGCCCTGTGTCCACCCCTTCCACATCCAGGAGGGAATGCGCATGCTCCTGGAGGACAGTTACGACTCCGTCTTCACCATCTCTAAGAAACACGGCTTCATCTGGAAGGAGCCTCCACAGAAGGGTGCGCATCATCTTATGCTTGAAGCTTTAAGTGTCATTAGTTTGAAAACTCTTTAAACCTGACATTGTAAGAGAAAAATACCATGAAAACGCACTTAGTTGACCCTTCATGAGGACATTCCCATAGGCAAGGATTCTGAACAACATGTCACTGTCATTTACGAACCAATTTGATTTTCATACCATTTGGTTTTCATACAGACCCCCCCCTCCGGTCAGTTTTGTCTTGTAAGGGGAAAAATAGTGTGTTGGCACGTTGTTATCTTTCAATTTTCAGAAAATCTCATACTAGTCTATTTAAAATGTAATGTTACATGCAACCAGACAACGAAATGCAAGGTTTTCGGAAAGACAATTCAAAAGTGGATGGCATGGAGTGTACATTAATTGTTTCACTGATATGATAACCTCTTCGTCCGACCGTTAGATATGCAGCCAATCAACATTAACCTTGACCTGATGAACCGCCCTCGTCGCCAAGACTACGACCCTGAACCTGTGGAGAACGGCGCGTACTACATGTACACCCGCGATATCCACGCGCAGGGCAAAACTCAGGTAACCGGGCTTCCTTTCAACAGTGCTGTTGTCCTTTAGATCTCTGTGATGACCTGTGGGTGGTGTCTAGTCTTGGTTGTTATGGAAGACTTTAACATTTTTGTATACATTATGTTACAATTTTAAGACCATATATCCGTGCACAAAATAAAGCGCTTACCAACAAGCTTTCGATCAGTCCTCTGATCCTTCTCAAGTTGAAATGACCCAAGCCTAAGTCACACATCGGCCCCCCTCTCTGTTGAGGGAAGGTTGGTGGGCTCTGATGTAGATTGCCTCCTTAACTCCCCTGAGAAAGTAATCCTGTTCGGAATCAAGTATCCTCACCTCATCCTTCCGGATGTGTGGCTCTGGGTCATTTCAACTTGAGAAGGATCAGAGGACTGATCGAAAGCTTGTTGGTAAGCGCTTTATTTTGTGCACGGATATATGGTCTTAAAATTGTAACATAATGTTGACTACCGTCACAGATTAACTTACATTCAAGCATTTTTGTAAACCTTATCAACAGAGTTAAGATGTTTGCTGGACAACTGATATTTTTTCTGGTTTTCATGAAAATAGTATAGTCCACAAATTATGATCTATACTGAGTACCAAAAACAATTAACAATTTTCTCTGCTGTCTTCAGGGCGGTAGAATAGCGTGGTTGGAGATGGGAGGGGAGTACAGTGTTGACATCTACACTGATCTGGACTGGGACATTGCAGAGGAACGTCTTCTGCGGTTTGGCTACCACGGCAAACATCCAAAGGTAGGTTTCATCCAATTTAGCCAATTTAACTTCCTAAGCCTGTTTACTATACTGCTGGAAACTTTAGATTACATTACATCCCTGTAACGTCACTCCAACCTAGGTGTCCGTACTCCGACGTAGCCTGATTAAGTGCTATTTAGTGCCTTGAGCATTTCACTTAGAACAATACAAAGCTACGCCATACAACATGTGCATCAGAATTGTGAACTTGTACCCAACTGTAAACCAGCTTGACTAACAACGACAGTATCTTTCAGTGATCTTATGGAGCACTGTTGACAACCACCTGAAGCATAGTAAATAGTCTTTAATACATTTATGGACGAACAGAAAGTCACTTTCCTCTTAAAATCACAAATCACAAATTGAGGAAAAAGTTGGACTCTTTCTCTTCCTCTGCTTCCAAAAATGAAGTCAAACCCAACCTATCGAGTGGTCTTTGTACAATGATGTTTATCACTGTTCACTGCTACATGCATATCTCCTATCTTTGTTTCTACCATGTACTTACAACCAGCCTACGGGCATGGACTTGCAAATAAACTTTCTATCATTAAAATTTAAACTTTGTCTCGAATGTCAGATCGTGAAGCTGGTGGTGATCGCGGCGGAAGGCGTGCTGTTAGACAACCACGTGGAGATCAACGTGCGCGGAGAGGAGCTCATGTCCTACCATCTTAGTGACGTCAACGCCATCAAACACATGCAGAACAATCTGGTGGAGGTAAGGGGCGCTAATATAGAATATCTAAACAAGTTGCTCCAAACATCATAGAACCCAAGATCTGCATCTAGCTGTCTCGTGAAAGAACCTTCGTGTTTGTAAATGGCGCCTTTCTTCTTCAATCGCCGTGCACTGCCAAAATAGATGAACATGGCTGAAAGAGATATGAGAGTGTGAGGTCTTTAAAATAAAAATTTCACCGGCCTCTTCACTTTCCTCAGGTCCGCATTATCGCGGAAGGTGAGAACGTCGTACAGAGGCGTCTGGCTGCCTCCCTGGGCTGTAAGATACATGAGAACACCAAGGTAGGTTAGACATAAGATTTATCTTGCTGTTCCTTTCGATATGTATCAACACAATGGACCACGTTTTATGATATACATCCATCATTTTACAATATACGACTCTACATTTCTTGCGTGTATACTTAAGTATACAAGATTCGCCGGGGATTCCGACATTTCCATGTTATTCTAATAAAGGCATGACCATATTTACACCAGCATGATTGTTTTATATCCCATCTAGAACAAGCTGGAGGTGTTGGACCAATGGAGGGAGGAGCTGGGGCTGACATGGAGGAATGTGGGATATATGGGTAGGTAGTACTTGTACGCACAACTAATGTTGTTCGTCCGTCGAGTCGACGAGGACCGCTTTCGTCATCATCTTGTCCATCATTCAAGTAGTGAAATGAGTTCGCAGGTGGCTGTACAGCCCTATCTTCGCTCTGAAGTGTCTGTTGCAGTGCGGGCAGGGAAGTAAAGTGATGCTCGAGGGGGGGTTGGCTGCTCGTTCCTTCCTGGCCTGCCTCTTCTGCTGGGCAGTAGCTCTGCGTGTTCCCTCGTAGGTAACGGCACCCTTCTGAACTGCACGCCGCCACTGTGGCCGGTCACTGGCAAGATGCTCCCAGGAATCAGTTTTTAAATCAAAGGCTTTCAGGGATGCTTTAAGAGAGTCCTTGTAGCGTTTCTTCTGGCCACCGCGTAGCCGTGCACCTTCTTCAAGTTCACCATAGAACAGTTTTTTGGGCAGTCGGTGGTCTGGCATACGGACTAAATGTCCTGACCATCTGAGCTGGGACTGCATCAACATGGTGTAGATACTCGGCATACCTGCGCTGGTCAGTACCTCTGTGTCTGGAATTCTGTCTTGCCATTTGATGTTGAGAATCTTCCTAAGACGGGTGGTGTGGAAGTGATTGAGTCTTTTGGCATGGCGTCGGTAGACTGTCCATGTTTCACATGCATACAAAAGTGTCGGAAGAACAATTGCTTTGTACACCTGCAGTTTTGTCTCCAGTCGAATTCCTCGCCTGTTCCAGACATTATCATGAAGTCTGCCAAAGGTAGCACTCGCTTTTGCAATCCTGGAATCCACTTCATCATCAATGTTAGCATTCTGGTTGAGGGTGCTGCCAAGGTAAATGAATCTACTAACCACATTGAGTTTTTTGTTGTTTACTGTGATGGTTGGCTCCACATAGGGTTTTCCTGGAGCTGGTAGATGGAGCACTTCTGTTTTCTTTGTGCTAATTGTCAGGCCAAAGTTGTTACATCCGTTTGAGAAGTTGTCAACACTGTGCTGCATGCTGGGTTCTGAACTGGCGTTTAGTGCACAATCGTCAGCAAACAGAAGGTCCCTGACAATATCTGTTTTCACTTTGGTTTTGGCTTGTAGTCTTCTAAGGTTGAACACTTTACCGTCTGTTCTGTATCTGATGCCAATTCCCACATCTCCTCCACTGAATGCATCTGTTAACATCGCAGTAAACATGATACTGAACAAAGTGGGTGCTAGTACACAACCCTGCTTTACACCGTTTGTAACCGGGAATGTGGGATATATGGGTAGGTAGTACTTGTACGCACAACTAATAATAGATAGAAAACAACACAATACTCCTAATGTTGGGAACAGTTAAACCTATGAAAGTATGACGAGAACGTACACAGAGATGAGGCAAACAAACAAACCTAGTAGACACAGAAATACATTGTTGCAGTGTATTGTAGTGTGAAGTATTGTATCCCTGGAGAAACTGCGCATCCTGGCTTTTGCATCATGACAGGCTCAGGATAAACTGGCTAAGCAAGGAATAGCTGACTATCAATCTACATAAATCATATCACGCGTGCAAGGTCAGCAAAACGTTGATGAAGGTTAGACTGAAAGAATTGGAATTGAGCATGTTAGCACACATGAGATTTTCTCGTCTTTCTCGTCTTTATCTTATCGTTTGCAATTCCAACCCCGTCCACTTGTTCTTCCCTGCCCCAGGGAGTGAGAACACGGACACCCAGTCGGTGAAGGCGGCGGGCATGAGCGCCTGTCCTGCCGACGCGCACGATGACGTGCAGCTGGTCTCTCACTTCATCTCCAAGTACAAGGGCGGCCAGGGCGGGCTCAGGGAGTTCAGCGAGCAGGTACGTACAGTTGGAACTGTACTATGTTTCATCTCGTGTATAGATGTAGGCAGAAAGGTCGGAACGTTACACGTGTTAGATACGGTATACTTTCAACTAAAAGGGAGTAGCAGTAATATTGGGTAGAATGTGCAAGGATACAGTGTGTTCAGAGAGTCTGTAGTTCAAGAGTGGCTTTCATGATTGAGAAAGCCGCATAGGCCCCTGAATGTTTTCTTTTTATTCTCATTTGTTTTTGATTGTTAAATATGTGCTGATAGATAAATAATCAAATCCATAAATAAGCTGGCAGGCCCATTTTCTGCAAGGCGGGTAAGCTATCGTTGGTTTGTATACTGTTTAGTGGTCAAAATGTTGGCTACCATTTCTCATGAAATGCGTTATTCTTTTACAGGTCCTGAAAGTAAACAAGATGAGCACCTACAAGGACAGGGTGGACAAGACCACAGTCTACGCCAAGTAGAGGAACAACGTCAAACCTCTGTTGCCTTCATCTGTCTTGTTTGTTTGTTTCACTGCTTTTGCCTTGATGATCAGTGATTCTCAGACATCGTCTTAGTACTTAGTATTTGCAGTCAGAAACTCAGTCGAGTTGCTTTAGACACTGGTAGTCCCCCGGACACAGATGTATCAACACAATGTAAGATTAAATTTGCGATTGGTAGTTGAGCTTTGCTGTATCTAGACGTAGAAACGCACATAGCACAAATCTAGGGTACTATATTCACATATCTGTCAAGATGGGTTCTATCGGTTTTGGTAATGATATTGTTGCAATCTGATGAAAGCAATATATTTAAAAACTTGTCATAACATTGACAGAAACAGCAAACGAAATAGAGAACGTTGTAGATTTTGGGGATTTAAAAAGTATTGGTGACATGAGTTAGAAACATTAACCAGAAGATAATTGTCGTTAAATGTGTACTACTTAAAAGAATGATACTTAAATAAATATAACCGCAATGTGGTTGATACAATATACAAAAGTGCATGGTGATTTGATTGAACGAGTGGTTGAATACACTTACTTTTCAAACGTTAACAAGATGTCAATGGTTTCATTGAGTTTGTTTTTTGTTGAACTTTGTTTATTTATGAGAAACCCAAATCGGCCTGCAGGCCACACTTTATTGATAATATGAATGAGGTACATGTAAGGTTCGTAAAAACATAACAAAGATACAGAGATAACGGGTAACGTTAACGTTTTGTGTGAAACTATATGGCTTGATTATTAATCGTCTACAGTTGAAAGTTTCACCTTTGTAAGAATTTTTCGTGTGTCTCTCTATAAATTCTGAACTACCGACTTGAAGCGCAGAGCTTAAAGCTACAAAAACTTAAAAAGCAATTTTTCGAGTCAAGATCGGAGTAAAAATGTGAGTAAAGTTCCTGGCCTACTTAGGGTTTTACCCTGTCAAAAAGAAACTTAATAAAGGGTTATTACGTATTTCTGAAGCTGAATCGAAAACCGCGGTAGTCAGCTCCTTTACGCATTTGATCATAGACGAGAAAGATTGCTAAAGTCAATTTCCAAGACTCCAGACTACCATAGCTAATAGATACACCACATAAGTTGCTAAAACCACAGGTCCCGTACACGCACGCTAAGTTTCTTTCTTGCTCTATACACTTTTGTGTACATAATCTAAAGCTTGCGTGAGACAGCGCACTCAGCCCATCAGCTTACCTGTACGGGACGGGTCTCTTGTCACGGGTCAGAGGTGTCCCCGCACCCACCTAACCGGTTTATGGGTGACTTCACCTGTGATTACTGCACAGACCACAACAACAACACCGGGGATGCGGCAGTACCTGGCACGCCCACACACCCGCCCTTCCACTCACTGTCTGCGCCCCCCGGGGAAAACTACGTCATAATGACCCCTCTCACAGAGACAACCATATTTCTTGGTAGTGTGTCACCTGGACAGGTAACTCTCGTGTGATCACCGGTTTGCTGTCATTAAGTACCCCCACCACGTCTTAAAGAGTCCAAAGGAATCTTCGACGGCAGATCCTCAGCATGGCGCCAACGGGAAGGATTCCTCATATCTTCACCTTGATCCTGTTTCAAGTCGTCATAAGTAAGTGAAATGTTGACCTTGATGACTTGTGGATACAGGTAACATGATAACGTCCCGTATATGCGTGTACGATATCCACACAGTACTGTTTGATCATATCGTTCGTGGAAGACATACTTAAGGATACACGTCCTAAGTGTTATCGGATTATACTTACGCTGAAAGAAGTATTGACTATTGTAGTTTCTTCTTAGTTCCTGACGAAGCGTATCCAGATTACCAGTACAGACAGTAATGGGTGGGGGTCATCCTGTAATGGGCTGGCTACGCTGTTGTGTTGTATACAATGCAGTGCTCGTGTATCTAGCTTTAGGAGCCTTAAGTCCGTTTGGAGTTTCTTAAGATCGCTATATCTTCCCCCCTTTCGTTTCTGAAATTCCAGACAGGTACATGTAATACAGCGAGACGCTAGGCACGATAAACAAGTTATTGTTATCTAAATCAGCAGGGGGCGTTTCCGAACTGCTTAAAAATCCGACAACAAAAGAAACGGCAGTACACCTATATACATGGACGCCCCTGCCCCACATTTTCTACGCCATCGCAAATGGAGAATTTCCTGCGTGCCAGGGAGTTTCTCGGCGTGTCCTGGTGTGCATAGATCGTCTGTGTTTACTGTCCGCGTTTCCTTGTGCTCAGCCGTTACTGGCCTCGGGGCTAAACCCACTCAGGTATATCGCCTCACAAGTTTCGGTCGCTGTGCCTCACTGTTAGAATAAAACAGCCACTCTCTATATATCACCGACACATACTGTGGCATACACGACCATATTGACTCCTAACTGTGCGCTTCCACATTACCTGTACCTTTAAATCCTGTTATTGTGTGGATAAAAATAGACACCTGTTATGGTGCACCAGTCGCGTTGTTCCGTGTGTGCCGATGCACCAGATGTATGAATATTTCATGAAGTAAAAAGAAATCAATACCCAAAACGAAAGAGCGAATTGTATATTCAGCTGTACATTTAGAAGAGACGTCAGTAGTTCTAGTGAGTGTTTATGTCCCAACATAGTGAACTAACCCGAACAGGTAACGTCGAGAACGATCTTTAGGGTCAATCTATTGTTTCCTACGTGTTTTTGGAAGGCTAGAGTTTCCGACAGTACAAAGGATGGACGCCTCTCGTAACCGCGTTATACTGGTGTTTCTCTTACGCAAACCAACAAGCCACAACAATAGGCACTAGTGTATAAACATGAGTGCGCTGTAATACGGCGTGCAAGATCGTATTGAGAGGAATGTTATGTGTACGTAATGGAGTTCAGTCAAGATTAAGACGATTAACGAAGGAAATTTGAGAAGGGTTAAAAGACCACGACTGCTAGCATGCTACTGAGTTTGTTAGATAGATGTATGCAGGTTAATGGCATTTTGGTTTTAGTTCATGATAAAGAAGATCAGATGTCTGAGTCGAACTTTCTGATCCGTGCACACCGAGGCCGCAATATAAACGTTTCTTCCTTGTAAAGAGTACTTCTTCGTCAGCACTCGAATGACGGAATGTTCTCACTACGAGACTGATAGAAACAGGCTATGTGAAACTGTTGCAATAATCTCAACCCGAGCTATCACTATCTTAAAAAAATACATTTTACTAGTCACAAAACTTGCTTATCCTTAAACATGCCACTGTCCCCAAAGACGAAGCTAAGTCACAGTAGTATATATTGAAACCTCAAAGCATTTTACCTGTTAACATTAATGTATTTGCTTGTTCCTTTCAGCATTAGCCACCTTGCATGCGTTAGCAAATAAATGTTTAAATAGCGCTTGGGAAACTAACGTTATATGTTCCTTATACTTTCCACAGGTAACCAACAGGCCGTGGTCCTTCCTACAGTGAGGATTCCTACAGCGATTTCTTCGTCCTTCACCAGTAAGTCATTCTAATATCGTTATATTGGGTTCCTACCTATGTTCGCATTTCTTTTGGTGTAGGGGTTTTTGGAGTAAAAAAAGGTGCCAACGGCAACGGTCGCGTAATTCTACGACTGACGAACTCCTCAAACCCAGTTAAAATTGAACCCACCCCTGGTAATAGCATTTACAGACTTGCCTAACAAGGCGGGAGCATTCATTTATTTCAGAATCATATCAAACACACTGGGGGTAAGGTCACGTCACCTACTAATTCTTCTTCTACCAACTATTCTTAACAGTACTGATGTTTGGTAATTTTTTACAGGTAGAGGTCTGGACGACCAAACTGTTGCGAGAGCGTGAGTCGATTATTATTTCTCTGTTTCGTTTACTTGCTTTCATGTTTCACATCCGTCCATCCATCCTTAAACTTTCATTCAAGGAAATGTTGCTAATCTGGAGTTGCTAAACCTACAATCGTTCTCTATCAACTTTTACACACACCCTCCACACACAGGGCCAACACTATCAACTGGAGGTCAAAGTTCTACAGGTTCCTCCAGTGCAGGTTAAACGGTGACGAACTCAATGAAGATGACCTTGTTGCTGTGGAGGCTAGAGTACTAGCTGCGTTAAAGGTGAATATGATGATCCCATTATAAATGTTCTCCATATGATCTGCAGCTTTGTATCTATGCTACTTTGTGTAAAATGCCGAACACGAATCACAACGATGTCCAACCTGATCAAAAACTACCAAAGAGAGTGGAACTGATGACAAGAGCCTTTTATGATAAATAGCCGTTGAGCAGAAATGAGCGCCCTACACAAGGGAGGCACAGAAAAGGTATAAAAAAGGAGTGGTCCGATCTCTGTCATTCTTGAGAAAGACGAATAAAGTCGAAACCGGTAGAATATCATCTCTGAGCTGTCATTTTCCCAAGGCTACGAATGACATTGAGCAGAAATGTTTACTCAGAAATCATTTTTCATAAGCTACTTTATTCTTGATAGCACTGATATTTTGTGTTTACTTTTGTAGCCTAAAGATAATCAGTGATATCAAACTTTGTCTTCTTTCTTCTTTTTACCAAAAGCAACCGAAGCTGAATGCTATCAGTGCGCCTGCGCTCCGACACCTGCTGACGTCCGCAGACATCGCCCGGGATGTCCCGTCAGTTGTTTATATCCTGGAGAACATTGACCTCGTCAAGTTCTTCGACATTCTTCAAATCGCCGCCTCCACAACAGCAGTGGTAAGCCAAAATAAAATAGTAGCATTCTCTTTCAATCTTGCTGAAGAAAAGTGGACTAAAAGTAGTTTTCTAAAGTAGTCAGTGTCTGATACGAAGAGTACTGTTTCACTCTTCAAGTCAGTTGCGATGTTATCTGTCAGCCTTTTATCGTATATCGACCGTTTAGCTATAGATAGGTGATACGAGCGTATATCTAATATTAAATACAGTGGCTGTCATACCGCCGCTTTGAAACCGGATACTTGTACACACAATGATGAGATATTGACTTCAGGAGCAATCACTGAGACTAGCATTTGTGGCTACATCAAATGATTCTAGAAATTCTAAGAGATTGACGTTGTTAACTGTAACATATATATTCTTGTATCGCAGGGACAAAGCCAGCAGCCAGATCGGTCCGTGGTCTTGCCCAGTCGGCCCGTCAACGGACTGCCCATATCAACACCACTGAGGGACGCCATTCTCAATATTGGGATGAAACATATGCAAGGTATATTTTTTTGTAACATCTTAAGCTTCTTGGGATGACAGTCGGGCGACACTGTATCGTGTATGTCGTGCACTACCATCTGGTCATTCACGAGGAGGAGTATTTTCATTGATACGATAAATTTCATATTTATGATTTTCTCCGAGTTGGTACCCTGTACTTTTAAAGCACTGAATGTGATATAGAACTATACATTTTGAACAACGGAAAAATTGCGAGCCACTGTTTTTGATTTGATGGTGTTTTGATTGTATGTTTCCAGGTGATCTAGACGAGGCGTGGCAGGACAGCCTGCCGAAGTTGTCGCCTTACCTGCCGGGTATAACTGTGGGGCATGTCAACAAGGTCAAGGAGTCCGACATGGTCGCCGACAAACTGTGAGTGTGGGACGTAGGCTCTTCAAGTTCATATGGCATGTTCATTGAAATAAAACAACATTGAAACACTCTACACTTGGTAGTGGGACATTTTGGCATTGGGTAATGTTTCAAGATTTGACGTGGCTAGAGATAGATAAAAATTGTGTAAAAGTACCGGGAAATTGCACGTAGAAAGTACGTATTTCAACATTAACAGTTTTTTGCGCAAGACGGCCAACGTTGTCTAAACTACGTATACTCACATGGACTTATATACTTGTGATGTACAAAACGAGACGGTATCTTTTACATACAAATATGAGATAATTTTGGTTTGCCGTTCGGCGTTCGCAGGCCCATTTGAACCGTCATCATGAACTGAGTAAAGCAATTGTGGGACTCCATTCACAATTTTTTCAAATAAAAAATTCATCCCACAGTGCTCAAAATGATGGCAAAATGAACACTCAAGACTCTGTTCTCTTGTTTTCTGCGTGTAGTCTAGAACTCTTGCAGAACATCCGGCCCAGACTGAGCGGTGCTGTACGAGCTAACGTTGTTCGGTACTTCAAGCGAGTCAAGGCAGGCAACTGGTCAACTGAAGAGAACGTCATCAATTCACTGGGAGTGTTTGTTGGTGACATCAGTCTGAACGATGTAGACAACATAACCATCGACACAGTACGTGAATTGTTTTTAAAGATACGACAAAGCTTTTGAAGTTCCATGCCATCCGTCTGGCTACTTAACGATTTGTCATAGTTATGAGTGATAAACAGGTGCATTACTAACGTTGCACCTTACATCATTTCTATTGATAGTAAAACAGATAAATGTTTTCGGCTTACGGTATGTCTTCCATATGATATTTTGTTACTATTCTAATTCTAATTCTATGCCACGAGATAACAAACGAAAATGCGTACAAACCCAGTTGAAACCGATAGGGTATTAGATTTTGACTCTCCTTCCTTTTTTCCAGTGGAAACTAGTGTTTAACTCCCACCGACTGGAGGATATCGACACCACACTAGCCCGCGGCATTCTGGATAAACTCCTGTATGCAAACGTCACCGTGACGGAACCGATATACAACGTTCAGAAGTAAGTTCAAACATCTACTCGCAATGCACTTAGAACATTTTGAATCACTCGTGCCCTTTTGCAATAGCTACCATTGTTAGATTTGATGAATACAAACTTGATACAACAATACGGTCGTCTACTTGTAGTCGCTTATTGTACGCACGTATGTATTTTTGAGGATACTTATAACATGACAATAGACTTGAATACGGTAACCACAGTTTAGGCTTATGAGGGACACTTGATTTCCATGTACCTCATCATGGCCGCTGGACCATGCGTACTTCCTCTCTCTACAAACGCTGTGTGTCCCAAAAGACCGGATGCCATATCGAACCCATGCAATATACATGTACACACATTGTAATGGTTGTAATGGTGGTGACACGAGGAAACACACAATACACTGCCATGGAGGACAGGTAAATATACTGTGGAGTGTTGACATGTAACGCATGTACCTATGTTTTGGTTGTAGACTTGGGAAGCTGACGTGTGTGCTACCCGAGGCGCTGGGGTACAGGGCGAACTCCCTGAGTCAGGACGTGTGGAGAGAGCTAGCGCGGGTTCTGCACAAGTGTAACACAGGAGTCCTGGGACGTCATGGAAACCAGCTGTCCAGACCAGGCAGGAAGGTAGGGCGGAGTTAGCCTGATTAAATCTCGCTTATAGCAGCCCGCCAAACACCCGCCGGCCCCCTAGAAGGGAGGGGCCAGTTAGAGCCCAGGACAGCGGAGTTTGTGTTACACAGACTAGGGCGGAGTGGAAGACTCAAATTTGTTGCGCTTGTTTGTTTTTACTACGTATTTGTTCGGAGTTAGGCCAAACATTAACCATATATTACTGTGGAAAAATGTGAAAAAATACGTGCTAAAGGACTACGCACACTGGGGATCGCAGTACGTAAGCTACATTTGTTAGAGAAGAATGTATGGAATGGATGGCACGTTCAGCACCAAGGAGAGGTTGTGATATTTGTTAGTCCCACAACTTTGCACGGTTTAGATGAAACATGAACGCTCTATATTACATTGTGATTACACTAAGCTGCTGAGGTTTAATGTTAGCTGTTCATCTTGTGTCTCAGCTGGCTCAGAGAATCGCCAAATCGCTGATCCCGGCACCGGCCTCTGCCAGTGTCACTGACCTGCGGAACGTTGGCCCCGCCATTGTCGGCCTGTCGGTCAGTGACCTGCGACAGCTCCAGGGCAGGAGAGTGTTTGACGCCATTTCTGAGCTCTCACAGGCCCGGGGACTGTCCAGAGCACAGGTTAGCTCTTTGTTTTTCTACTTTTTTTTCTTTACATTTAGTTTCGAAAACATGAGGAACTTGGGCCAGCTTCGCGAAGTATTTTAGGTTCAAGTTTCTCTGGGACGCTGCATTTTCATCTTACTCAACATTACCTGAACTTGTTTTTCGTTATCAACATTACCTCACTGTTTTGCCTCAATTGCTACTATCAATTTCACTGTAACGTTACAAGAGATGATAGCGGAATCATTTGCATCTTGCTTTGACAATGTGTCTGTGCTATTTCCTTCTGACTTCATTTCAAAAGAAATGAAAATGCAAAACACATAACTTTTACTTGAAGCCACACTAAACTCTTTTCTTTTTTTTTTGCTTTCGCAGTTTCAGATGTGGACTAACGTTAATGTTATATATCAATTTGAGGTAGATAATGTATAGTCTCTGTGGCATTTTCACTTCTTAACTTAATCTAGTAACATTATTACTTTGTATTATGCACTTACAGGCACAAGCTCTACTTCAAAAGTATGTTGATGGAAAAGGGGTGAGTAGAAGAAAAATTACACTTCTCAATTGTAGTTGAACATAAGCAAATAGTACGTTAGCACACTATTATAACCTACGATAAACACCAGATGTTGATTTAAAAGTGTCTTGGTTTGCTTTCCACAGTCTGCAGTGACCACTGCGGACCTTACCCGCCTGGGTACCATCGCAGCAGCAGTGGACAGTGGTACGCTGGCCCAGTTTACACAGCAGGGTCTGCAGGGCTCACTCTCTACTCTCATTGGCTCAGCTCACAGGATGACTCCTGCTCAGAGGAAGGCCATTGTGAAAAAGGTACATTTTCAACAATTACTATTGGTCCATTTGCATTTCAGTAGATTACAAATGGAAGTTGTTTAGGTGAGATAACATCACCTCTTGTCATTGTTGGGCATATACATGTGATAGCCACATATTGTGTAACATAACATTTTGTCTATTGCTGTTTCAAATATAATGTTACATGTAACATAAGGGAGAACATAGCAAAGGCAGCAGTGCATAAATCTTTGTATTACTGTATTTACATGTATATATTAGAATTTAATTACGTAGTTCGTCTGACAAACATGATAATGATAGATTTAAAGTCAAGAGTTATGATTGCAAACAGGTAACAAACAACATGAACATGAAATTTGGAAACACAATGTTTCAGATTGTTGGCAACAGTCCTGACAGTGTTGTGAATGACCTTGGACCTCTGATCTCTGACCTGTCTCTGGGATCTGTGAAGAATGTGTTCCCATCACAACAAGACATCCCCACACTGGCTACACTTCCCTGGAGCCAAGCACAGGTAAATATACATTCAAACTCGAAATTCAAAGCACAGCTTTAGTTTAAGTGTTAAGTTCTTTAATTCTTTAAATGTGACCTTGAAATACCTTGTGGGAATAATATCTTTGTGCTTTGTATTATATGTGAGTTAATAAAGTGTTTGAGTTTCATTTCTTTCACATATCTACTTCTAAGACATATATCACATTATACCTTATACCATGCAACGCCAACAATGCCACCAATACTGAAAATGTCCTGTATTTAAAGTACATTTTGTCAGATAGCATCATCATCATTGGTCAACGTGCTTTCACACGATGGGGTTGTACTGCCCCTTACGGGGTGACATACCCTTTTGCTGGCTAATTACAAGACGGGGATGTGCCAGGTCAGATATAGCTACATGTATTGGAAGCTGTATTCAACATGATACTTCCTCCCCTTGAAACATGCAGGCAGCAAATCTGATCAAGAGGATAAAAGAGAGCCGACAACTGACTCCAGCTCTGGTTGGGTAAGATGGCTTGTTGTTGCTCACTAGAATATTTGCAACAGTACTGCACTGCATTTGAAAATTAAAATATTCTTATTCCTGTAATGAAACAGTTGGCATTTAACATAGGATCAAAAGCCTATGTTCTCTCCAACAATGCTTTCCAATGATTCACATATCCATTTGGGATTTGCATAAAAGAATGAAAAGTTATAATGCTTGTGCGTATGGCAAGACCCTTTGGCAAAGTTAACCATCAGCAAGAAAGTTTTAACATCTAGTTTATCGTTCTTCAGGACGTTCGGGACCCTGCTGCGTGGAATAAGGTGCCCAGACATGGACGATGTAGCTCTACAGGACATAGTGGAAGTGGTTGTGACCCTGTATGATTACGTGGATCAGCTGCCAAGAGGAGTGGTAAGAAACATTCTTTTATCTATACAGCTGTGTTACATTAAAATTTTCAGTCTTCCCCTTCTCTGTTGTAGGAACTGCATGCTGAGAGGGTTATATTTAAAAGTGTGTTGGGTAGATAAAAGCATTGAGAAACAGAAACATATAGTCATAGTATCAACTCACTTCTTTGTTTTTCTTATATTCCAGAGAGTTTGCTTGGCAAATGCCACACAGGTAGCCATGAACATCACACTGAAGAGTGGCCGTGTGACAGGCTCCACTGGTGCTGTGGCCACAGTGCCCGGGCATGTCATAGCAGAAATGCGGTTAGTATAAGCACCTACCCCTCCTGTATTAAGTGTGAAGTAGAAAAAACCTTCAAGATGTTAAAGTGTACTGTTTAAAAATGTTGCCAAATTTCTTATGATTTTCTTAATGATGCACATTTTGTATTATGGAATATTTGTCAGTTGTCATTCTGAAAAGATTTATCATAGCTCTTTACAACTATTTTAGATAACTTTTATCCTGATTATAGATACAGACCAGAGAGACAGTAAATTTAAAAATAAGTAGCTTTACACTTAAAACTACACTTTGTTGTCTTTTAACATTTTATGAACATTGCACACCCTTACAGGTATGAAATTTTGGCGTCCATCCCGCGTCCAGACTGTAGCGATGTGTTCCGTAAGATTGGAAAACTGGACATGTCACACTTCCCTCTGTGGTACCAACGGAACATAACAGCACTGGCACTCACATGTCTGGTAAGATGTCACATTTCAGGACATTGAAAGCAGCATTTTATATATATCAGTGCTACGTAATGAGGGATTTCTGAAGAGAGCGTGGAAAACATGACTTTCAAAGTTGGCAAGCACATCTTTGTCATTTCTATGTGACGATGGACAGACGTTGAACTTTTTGCAAGAAAGCAATGCAGCATTATTACATGTACATAGAGTTGTTTTGTATTTATTAAAAATATATGATTATTCTATTAACGCTAGTTCACCTTTATCCGTGGGGTAACCTATATCCGTTGTTTTCAAAAGCAGCGTATTTAGGGCTATCATACAGACAAAAAGTGAGTTCAAACTGCTATATTTTGAAAATATTACAATCTGAAACAACTGTCCGTCGACTTGATATCCCTAAATGTACTGTTTTGAAAACAACAAAAAAGGCAAACTACATATGTAGCGTTAAATGATGACTTACAGAATGTACAGAAATATCAGATAATCTTCAATTGATAGCTGGAAGTCATGTGGTAAGGCCAATTGCATTTTATCAACCCTTTTGCATAGATTGTTTACAGCATATTCATATCGATGTCATTGTTTGTTTACACACAGGGTAAACAAAAGGGTCAACAATACAGACTGGATGCCACAGATGTTGATGTCTTGGGCAAGTTTCTGTGTCACATAGATGACTTCTTTAAGATTACTGAAGACGCTGTGCTGGATGCCATCAACATCCTGAAGGAATGTCAGTGTTTCACTTATAGACAGAGAGAAGCCGTGAAGGACCTGATCAAGACAGCCTTTGGGTAGGTATTGGTTTGTATAACAATCAGGTAATTCACAGATAATGATAACAATGCTTGATACCAAAACGTCTCATGATTTTGCTGTAGAATGGAAAAGTAGATGTTTTCTGTGTTTTAGGTTTGCAGTTGCAACACCATGAATTTAGAAAAAAAATTTAGAAACACAATAAAAGGTAGAACTTTTGTCTGCAGTGTGAAAACTGCAAAAGTAAAACAGCACAAATATATTATGATTTGCAATGTATAGTTTAACATAGCAGATTACCTTGCATGAGAAAATGAATGAAACCAAAGCCAAAAAGACATGATTCATAAAAAATGACTAGATTTTGTAATACAAATAGATTACAAAAAAGCAAAAAGCATTCTTGCCTTTGTTATAACAGTAAAATGTGTCTTGCAGGAACAATGCCAGATGGTGGACATCCTCTGAGCTGGGCCAGGCTGGTCCTCTCCTCCATCTGCTGGATGGAGACATACAGAGGATATCTCAGGTGACCACAATCTGCTCATATTTTTGTGACTTTGAAGTGATCTAAAGAAAAAGGCACAAGCACCATGTAGACAGACTTCTGGTGTATGGGTGAGGAGGACAAAGATGGATATTGCACAGTGATTTCAGGCTGATCTGGAACATTATAATGTAAAATTACACTGGGAATATCTCTTCAGAGTCTGGAAGCATCAATGGATAAAAGAAAAAATGTCAAACTGTGTCGTTGTCAGAAATGATAGGACAATTACCAGTATGGTTGATAGATCACCAGCTTTCCTCTTGTAGAAGTCACTTGCTGCTATCATATGCATCAACAGATATCATCTTTCTGGTGTCTTTGAAAGGTTTAATTTGATCCAAGCAATTCTTTGATGGTTTTCTTCAGGATGCACTGCTGGATGCTATAGATCAGGTACTTCCTGTTCCACAAGACAACAGAGACATCATCAATGCTAATAGAAGTACAGACAGGGACTGCCTGGCTGTGAAGAGGAACAACAACCTGTATAGGAGGGTTATCACAGCAGTTGCCAGGGGCAGGACTTCACCCATACCCCCAAGGAACAGGAGACAAAGTCAGTTGGACTGTTATCTCTATGAGATGCTGATCACATATTCTCTTATCTTAATCCAGTAAAATCAGGTCTTCCTATACATCCTCAGACCCTCCATGTGCTTTAGCAGTGTCAAAATGTGAATGGGAAGCTGAAAAGCTTGTAGAAACTGCTCTATATGTGTTACATAGGACTGTATTCAAATGGATGGCACTTTCAGCACCAAGGACAGTTCTTATTCGGCCTCAAACCCTTTGTTTCCTGCCAGTGTAAGAACTTTTTATCAGAATGTGTTTGAATTAAATAATGAATCACTGATTCTATTCACATTAGAAAAGCCTTCCAAACTGAAAATTGCACCCTTAAAACACTAAAATCCAGTCTATGTTCATAGATTCTTCTGTTTCAGATCTTAGATAATCATGGCATGTTTTCTACACTTCTCTATGTACCAAAGCTGTAGCATAAGAAACCTGTCTCACTGGAGTTTGTATCACCTGTTTTGCAGCCCTGCAGGCGCCCCTCCTGTGTGACCAGGTGCAGCTGCTGGGTGATGCTGTTGTACAGCTGACGGAGCAGCAGGTTACCTACATGGAGAACAGAGAGTTCCTGGACTGTCTGGAGGTGTTTGGTGCTGCCCGGGCAAACAGCACAGACTGGGACAGTTACATGCTGCGCATACTGAAGATCAAGACTTTTGCTGTAAGCTTTCACTGCCATTGCTATTCACTATGTATATGTGAAGCTGAAAAGTTTGCAGGAACTAACTGTTTCTCTACCTCTCTTACGTTGGACTGTATTCAAATAGATGGCATGTTCAGCACCAAGGACAGTTTCTAGTTAAGGGCATACATACCTAAATGTTAAATTGTTTTATAACAGTGGCTTTATATCTTTTGAATGATTAAAGATTCATCACTTCTGTTGAAAGAATACAGGATTTGGAAACACTTTCCTATGTATGAAATGATGATTTTATAGATCTCAGCAAGCACTTTTCATGGATGGATTTTTGTGATCAAGTTTGCAGCTTAAGGCTTGCAGAATGTTAAATAAATGATGTACGAATTGAAACAAATGTTAATCATGATTTTTAAAAAATGGTTGTTATTGAATCTGCAGGCTGCTGGTGGGACTGTCCAACAGTTGACCCCTGACATCATGGCGCGGGTCGGTCGCATTGCGGTGACCTTCAGCCCAGGTGACCTGGCAGCTCTGAACTACGGGAACATCGACAGTGTTTACGGCATCGCCAAGCATTCTAATTACAGCAAACAACAGGTAGAGGTCGACTTTTGGGCTGACAATTTAGTTCTTTTGTGTAATTTTCCTATGAAATTTATAGACTACAGAATGCAGCAAAATGTCACATTGATAGAAAGTAGTGCCATGATGACCTTTGTACATATTTTTTAACTTTAGTCACATATTTGTATTAGGAATACAGAATTTTGTTATCTGGCTTGAAAGTACGTCAGCACAAAAGCTAAAATAGCACGTACAATAACTGTTATAACATGTTACATTCACAGTTGGAGTCTGCCTTCAGAGCTTTCCTGAATCAAAATGGAAATGACGTCAGCGCCCTGACAGAGAGACAGCTGATTGGATTAGGCAACTTCCTGTGTGGTATGACCACCTCACAAGTCAGCCAAATCAACCTGGGTGCTTTCAGGTTGGTGGAATATATTTTTCAATGAAATATCTGTAAAATAACAATGGTTGTGATAGCCTTATGCTAATGACTCTCTTTCAAATGGCATGTGACACTCAATTGTTTATTTAGCAACAGTTATAAAAAGACTATTATGAAAAGTTTAAGTTAATTTCTAGTGTCTTTCCAAGTCTAAAACAGCCGGTCTTAGTAGCTAAACAAGTAAAAGACTGCGTAATGAACTGAAAAAGGGAGATGTCTAAAACTAAAAGTGCTCTCATTGTTTACCACTTGGTAAAGGTGTAAACTCTCTTGCTCCTATAAAGCTTTTGATATCACAAAACTATCCTTATGACACTGTGTAAATACAAGTACTTTGTCTCCTTTAACTACTTATAACTTTTCTGATTTCAAACTTGTAACTTTCCTTCTGATGTCTCAGTGATGCAGTGAGCAGTATCGGCCTGCTAACAGATTGTGATGATGCCAGGCTGACTGCCCTGAGAAGACTGGCAGGAAGACTGTACGGTGCACCGAACACTTGGGGCCAGGACACAATACTGGAGCTGGGGGTGGTGGCCGGTAAGTGCGGGATGACATACCAGGCTTTGACAGACAGGGTGTGGCAAGAGTGTCATTTATGAAATCATATGTAGAACTATTTTGATTAAATACTATTGACTAAATGGTTTTAAATGCATGACAAAAAGAGTTTTAAGATAAAGGTCCTTTTTATTTAACGTCATTGGGCAGTCAACTCTTTTCATTGTGAGAAAAATTGGATTTCTAATAATCTGTTACAATATCATTAAATGTTCATCAAATGTCTTCACCAGACTGCTTTGGTTGCTAAAATGATGGCTCCAAGCAGACCAAATCTGAACAAGGCTGGATGAAAGAAGTTTGTTGAACAACATATATTGAATAATGACCATTATCCATGCTATCTTACTCCAGCTGGACTGTCATCATTTGAGCTGTCAGGGTTACATGAGGACAGACTGAGAGCTATCACACCATTGGCCATCTCAGTCATCAGCCCCAACAAATTCAGGGTATGCTTAGATACTATATCAGCACATCATCATAGTGCCTAAATGTGTAGGCTTTTGTCTTATCATCATTATCAATTAAAATCATCTTTTGTTTTTCCAAAGAGCTCATCAGCAAATACTGTTTACTGCATGAATGTAGCTGATACATGTTGAAATAAAAAAGAGACATTTTCATTGAATTGTCTTATTGTATGTAGATCTATAGTAATCATTTAAGACATTGGAGCTGGTTTTGCTCTTTCTAGCACATGATCTGTAGGGAGCTGTTGAGATGAACCAGAGTAATCACTGATATAATATATTCAATAAAGAACAGAAGTCTTTTTAAAAACAGTTTATGATTATAGCAGATCCTTACTTCACCTTCCGTGTGTGTTTCAGAGTGCATTCTCAGTGTGGGGACTCGGCAGGTTAGGCCCGTCCCAGGCCATGGCAGTAACAGACACACAGCTTCGGGCTCTGTCCCAGGCACAGAGGGACGCAGTGTCTGATGCCACACTGGGACAGAATGGGAACACAGGTACGTTATCTTATCTGTTTTATTCTATTCACATTCATTGATCATTAGACAAGCAGGACTTTTGTTTATGAACATCTTCTGTTAAAAAAAACAGATCAGCATGTTATCAGCAAGAGAATACAAAACATTTGCCACAATTTCTTCTCGTTTACCTTCCTAAAGTCGTAAATTACTACTAAATAGAAATACAAAGATCTCCCTCCTGTTTTCTCCAGCTTCCCTCCTACAGGCCAACATGGTGATGATGGTTATCTGCTTTTGCTGTGCATTACAATCATGGTGGTCCTGATGTCCTCAAGTTGTGAAGATGTTAGAAATCATAGGAGCTGTTTTATTTCAATTGTGATATAAGTGCAAGTATACATTAAGAGCTTGAAAATAATCATATGTGTTTGTAGGAATTCACTTTGAACAAGGATATGACTGTGATTGCGAAGGTTAGATCCTGCTTGAGAATGAACAGAAGATACAGGGCTTTGAAAAGTTTGTCTAATATTCCACAACACCAATTGTGGCAATGTTCATTGAACTATTTCAACTTCTCTGGACGTTGAAGTACGCTACTTTAACTACATTTGCTTCTCTTCTCATCCCTGTAAATACAGAGGTTTTATCAAGATTGAACATCCTAAATGCTGTACAGGTGAATCATATTGATTACTTTCTGATACAAACATGTATAAGATGATGCTTTTATATATAAATTTTTATATTAAAGGTTTGTCATCTTGTTTAAAGAGATATATGTCAACAAAGGCTATTCATGTGTACATGTTCATACTGAGGAATATTTCTCAGACTCCTATTGTAAGTAAGAGAATTATGTGAGACAAGATGTTCAATCATAATTGTTGATATGCACATTTTCTGACAGTTGGTTATAACTTAAGTTTATGCAGAAGTTCCTTTTTTTAGGATTTTAGCATGTTTCTTGTATATCAAGGACAATTGTAATACCTTAAATTGTTGAGTTTGACCATTTTAGACATTTTTTTCAAATGATGTATTTGAACTTTAGACATGTAAGACCTTAATGTACACATTGTTACTGATGTTGCAAGAAATAAACAAATTTTTATTGAAGATCGGAACTGTACTTTGCTCACACTGAATTCCATTGAATGTCACAAAGATTAAGTAGGCATGCATCTAGTATATAACAAAATGTATATGAGGCTCATTGACTGCCTGATAGCTATTAAGCTTTCATGCTTAGAATTGAATGAGCGAAAAAAAGGTGAAACACATCTCAGGTATGTTTGAGTCATTTATTCCATGGTAGGACATCATGTGATGATAATTTAAACTGTACACAAGCAAGACACGATTCAATGCAATTTGCATTGGTCAGGGTAACATAACAAAATGGCAGTGCCCTAATAATACAACAACAAAACCAGCAGTGTGGCTTCTTTTCCACAGTAAATCATTTTGTACAAATCTTCAATAATACCACACACTTTCTTACATTATTGTTGTCTTGATCGTTGACTTAATATGTTGGTAACCATTGTCATCCGACTCATCAGTTAGTTCAATATTTTGAATACATGGGCCTGTTTGGTATTACTCAGTGCTAGTAGTAGTTTTACCAATGCACTATGGGCATAAAACTAGGATACAGAGTAATATTTTGATTAAACAGGGCTAGCATGTTCTATAGTGGCAATTATGTCATCTTGGTATCAATTTTTTTCTGCATCAATTCTTACCATTGCTATCTTTTTTTTCTGACAAGGAAAAAAACTATAACTATCAAGCAAGGATGGCTGGGAACACAAATGTGACCATATCGGATAAATTGCTGAAAATAAGCAGTGATTCTAATGTTCGACACAATGCCGCTAGAAACAAAATTTCAGGTATACACTGCATAGGGGAAAGGCACATTTACTATGTACAGATCCTTTCTCTAAAAAACACTGTTCTCAGCAAAATGATACTCCACAAACAATCTACTGTACACAGATATCTTTTTGTCTATTGTTATATCAACTTCCACAGACTCAATCTGTCATGTGGGCAAACAATCCATTAGCAGACATAATTTCATTAAGTAGTATATATACATCTTTTCATTTACAAATAAACAAAGGAGGGGGAAGTCTTAGGATTTAACAAAGGGTTTCACCTCCATACAGTAGCCTTTATGATGAGTCTGCACTTTCAGTTTATCCTCAAAAGCAATAATCACAGCACAAGGAAACAAAACCAACACAAAATTGCAACAGAAAATACAGCCAATGTGCAGAAGAGGTGCTGAGACTTTCTGCACTTGCAAAGGAACACAAAAGGAAGAACAGAAAATGATTTTAGCAGAGCTAGCACCAGTTTGTACGTCTAGAAAACTACTGTACAAATGTAGTCAGTATCTCACACTAATGTAGCGCAAGTCATCTGGTTGGGATCATATATTTGCAGGAGAAGACAAAGACAACGTCTTATGTTGAAATCTCCTTCCTGGTTAAACAGAGATATAGAGAATGCATTTTGAGATTACTAGTACTTGTGCATCACATTTGACAAGCCACAACAAATAATATGGGAACTTTTCCTCAATTTATACTGTTTTCAACCAACTCCACTGTAAGGTAACTATTGGTCATGATGTACATGCACATGTGATAACAACTGATCGCTTTTCATCAGCACAATGATTCGTCATTCAACAGAAATGGCTTTTTCCTTGTTTCACTGACAATAGCAAAATACATAATGATTGGGAAATATTCCTGACAGCTTTCTTCGCAAAGCTTTGTCCTCCATGGACTTTCCAAAACCTCATTCCAATATAATAATACGAGAACAAACTGTTCAATTTTTTATATCATTCTACTGGCAATATTGCGCTTTCAAATCCCTGTTCCTGCAACAGAATCAACCAAACCTCTACAATCATCCATAAATTAATCATGCATACTTTCCATTCCTGCAAAGCAATTTTTGTTTTTCAAAACTAACTACCGGTAAATCCTCCAGATACCACATATGACAAACATCCAGTACAGGTTAGCAGCTACTGTTCTTGAACTCGCCGTTCTCGGTGACGGACAGCTTGGCGGATGGCTTGGTGTTGTTGGCAGCGTTCTTCACGTGGTGGTGGTACTTCTCCTTCAGCTGGTTCAGGGCGGTGAGCAGTCGGGCGTTGGCCGCGTCCAGCGACTGGATTCGCTTCTCCTGCGCCTCGATGACGCGCTGCTTGGCGTCGACCAGGTGCTGCATCTCCTGGTGTTCCTTCCGCAGTTCTTCTTCTACTGACATTAACCTGAAGGGAGGACAGAAGTTCAGTAATGTCTTACTGTTACATGTAGCTCTTCCATGCTGGAAGGAGGGATAGAAGAGTTAAATAACGTCTGACATTGTTACAGTACTTCTAAAGATATTGAAAACCATGATGTTGAAAGTAGGACAAATGTCTGTAGTTATGACAGTTGAACAGACAAATATCATTCAAAGTAGAAAAATAAGAACAGATTGTAAATACTTTGGAAACTTGTCACACATTTGTTTGTTTGCTTGTATTGCATACCCAGTAAACTGCCTCATGAAAATTAATGACCTTCATAAGTTATCATAACTAAGAATGAAACCAAGAAATGTGAAGGAAAAACAGACTAGACAATGTAAAATCTATGTCTTGATAGCTTACCGTGTAATGATGTTCTTCATCTGTGCATCCTTTTCTTCCTGTTGTCCTTTCAGTCTTTCCTCTCCCTCCTCCATTTTTTTCTTCCATGCTGCCAGATCCCGTTCATACTTCTCCTTATCCTCCTCTCTTCGCCTCTCTACTTCTGCAGTTTGCGCCTCAGCTGCTAGGAGTCTCATCTTCAGCTGAGCGATCTCTGCATCATGCTGTAGTGAACACATAGATGTACGTACCGGTTAGTAATCAATGGCTTAATGATGAATCAATATCTTTCTTCCCAACACGAAACAATGGTGCCACAGCACACTGCAAATTCTTGCAGACCAACAACTAGAACTGATCACACCCTCATTTCTCATCACTGACATTTTAGCCGATCAAATTTCAACTTTCATTTCCACCAACCACAAGTCATGTGACCACAACAGACCAATCGAACATGAACATGAGTTGCATGCTTTTGGATGTCATTCTTATTTTTGAGTGATGACATTTGAGTTCTGGTCTGTTCAAAAGTGCAGTGGTGTCTTCACAATGGTGTTATGACAAGTAAAAACTCGTTTGTTGCACTGGTGGTTCCTTTTTCACATTGTAAGATCTAGAATGGTCAGCACAGTGAAGACAAGAGGCAAAGACGAGTGTGCATTCTGCAGAAGTCTGCATGCTGCAAGAGAGGGAAACCGTTACGACCAAAAAGCATGCAGCCGAACCCACAGCCCTCCACCAATCCACGCTTCCCAAAAAAAACACCTTCAGGAACAAATCGTTCTGCCGTTAACCCGATCAGTTTCGAGCGCGATTGATCCACCTTGGCAAGACGTGTCATAAGTTTCCTGCAGAGAGCTGTGAGTACCGCTCCCGTTGCTGAACTAGAAGGTCCTCTAAATCTCGAACCTGGAGCTCTACATTGGCCAAAATCTCCCTCAGCTCCATTATCTACATGGGGGAAGGTGCAGGTGTGTGGTTAATTTGATGAGTATTGTGTTGAGTGGTTGTATCCACACTGTGCCAGTGTTTCTGTGATGCTTGCCCTGTTTTGAACTAGGCTTTCTAGACACCCTTGCTAATAAAAAGCAGTATTCTAGCTCTCCACCACCTGCAAAAACCATCTCGTCAGAATGGCTGACTTCTGATAGAAGTTTTAAATGCACGTGTAAAGACTTCATACTAAGACATCAAAATAATGACCTATACTGTATGTCACATTCAAATGCTTATCACCTAAAGTTGACTAACAGAAATTTTGCATCACCAACAATTGTGCAGCAAATACAAGGCATAATAGACAAGAAAGGTGTAAACTACAACCACAAAATATCAGAAGTATCTTTACCTGTTCATCAGCTTTCCCAGAAGCCTCCTTGTCTGCGGACGGCAGGGCCCGTGGCGCTGGAGTGGGGGTGAGTCTGGGTACGGGTGAGTGCGTCGCTTTTCTGGACTCCACCCTCGTCATGCCGAAGGCAGAGAGCGACTCCGCCCGCGGTGGCGGTGTGGGGGCCGCTGGGTTCGTCGAAGCAGGTCCACGGCTGGAGTCGCTTCGGGACAGCGACTGTTCTGACGGGGACTGCCTCATGGCATACTCGTGCACAGTTCTTTCGTGAGGCGGTCCATGCGACACTCTCACCATGGCTGACTGATGGAGAGATGGGAGGACACGAGATTCGACTGTGGCAAGTAGCGGGGAGGGTCGGCCAGACGACGGGGATAAAGGTGAGGGAGTGGTCACACAGGAAGGTGATGTCAGGTCATTCATGGGGCTGGAGGGTGTGGAGGAGGAAGCATACCCACCAAAG
Source organism: Branchiostoma floridae (assembly GCF_000003815.2). Classification (NCBI taxonomy): domain Eukaryota; kingdom Metazoa; phylum Chordata; class Leptocardii; order Amphioxiformes; family Branchiostomatidae; genus Branchiostoma; species Branchiostoma floridae. Next base: position 14,078,224 of record NC_049986.1, on the reverse strand, counting down.
TCCTTCCTACTTGCCCCAGACGATACACTACTTTCCTTTGCAGATGAAAACTCCATCGAAGACTCCTTTATTGGTGGAGGTAAAGGTGGCGGAGAAACGGTGAGGTCTCTTTTCTCCACTAGCGGGGAGTTACTCGCCTTTTGCGACCGCTGAGTTCTGGGGCTGAAGTTGGCACGGGGTCTCTGTTCGTGCAGTCTCTGTGCCAACTCCTCCATTCTCCGACTGTGGTCGTTTCTGGCGAGGAAGTCGTGTTTGGGGTTACCTGGGCCCTTCAGTCTGCTTCTGGACTGGGGTGAGCCCGTCCGGTTATGCAACATTTTGATAGAGTTGACAGGCGTGCTAGCGTCGCTGCTGTCCTCATCATTACTGCTGACATTAGAGCTGTGAATCGAGCTGTTCACAGAGCTCAGACTGTCACTTGACGTATAGTCCATGCTAGTAGGGGTGGCCTGCTTTTGTACCGGGCTGGTCGGGTACTGATACACTGGGTTCGAGAAAGACAACGGGCCCAGCGGGAGATTGTTCGGTCTGGGAATGCTGCCATTCCCGACTTGCGATCCCGTTGTCACATGTCCATTCGCAATAGTACCACCAGACTGACCGCCTGAGCGTCCCGACAACCCTGGACTTGGGCAACGTCTGCCTGATGACCTGATACTCGACAGACTTCCAATAGAAATCGGTCCTTTCCCTGCCTCTTTGTCTCCATTTTCGTTAGTTTGCAGTCTCGCTAGGGGTGACCCCGACCGTCCGTTCAACAGGGGGGACCCAGTACTGCTGTTCTGTGCCCCTGGGTTCACTATCACGCTCCCCGCGGGAGGTTTGTGGATCATGCGTGGCGTCGCCTGAGCAGGGTTCTCTCCGACACTGGACAGATCGGCGTCCTCAAAGATGCGGGACAGGTTGTGCGGCACGCTGCCCATGTGGAAGTTTGGAGTGGAGCTGAACCGTTCGTAGTTCTTGCGAACTTGTTCCCTGAGAGGCGTTGGGTTCTTCAAGGCTGCTGTGATGTCCTGAAGGATATTGGGAAGGTTGCCCAGCTTGGCCAGAGAAGTCTGTAGGATAAGTATGCAATAAAAGAGAAACACATTCTTTTATAACTCTTATAAAAGATTCACGCTATGAATTCATCTAAACTCATTGATTTTTATATTGTTGTAAAATCAATTGTTGAATCAGACGATACACATTTTTGCACACAGAAACTTGTAGTTGTCTTTACAATTACATTTTACATTGAAAGGCTAAGACAATCTTAATCTAAACCTGGTGCCATACTTAATATCTGCTCTAATAGTGGAACATGGATCTTTGATACACTTTCATGACCGTAAATAATTACACAAATGTGATTTTTGCTGACCTCATCAACACTTGTCAGGCACTCTGTGATGAGTGAATGCAGCACAGACAGCTCCCTGCCGAGGTCAATGAACCCGTTGAACCTTGACTGATGACCTTCCACCCCTGGGCTGGAGATCTGCTTGAGGAAGTTCCTCATGTTCAACATCTCACACTCCACAAACTCGTTCATGAAGCTCATGTACTCCTCCTTGTTCCCAAACCTGAGAGGGGGAGAGAGAGAAGGATATGATAATTTTTAGCTTGTGCAAGATGTAAGATACAAACACCTAAATAAGACATCAATACAATAACTCCACTGTTTCAATGCATATAGTCTTGACTGATGAAAAACTATATGATTAAGAATAACATTAAGAACTTTTTAGCGACGCCTGATGGGCGAGCTTAATAGTATAGTGTGGAACCGTTTCGAAAGTATTCTAAAAACTGTACAGGAATGTCAGGAATGTCAAAAGTCCGCGCGTGCGTAGTTGCATCATGCCGGACTGTACCATTACCTCCACGGGTAAGCTTTCCAGTCGCAGGACACATACCGCGGTACCGATATACGTGTGCACAGCAGTGTTTTCCGTATTCGCGCAAGGCGATTTTTGACTGATAGCCGTGCAAAATTGAGAAAAGCCTAGGACTTCAGACGTACCCGAATTGTAACGTAAGGTTACCAGTTTACGGTCGATTTGTTAATAATGCCGTTTGATGGAAAGCGTGCAGGCCGGGAAGTGAAAAGCTGTCCTTAATTGGAAGACCTCAAAGTCGGTCTGCGTCAAGCTCTGTGTGGCATCATATTTCTTCTGAGGATTTCTCGCCGTACGAGCGTCTTTAATAAACAAGTCTGCAGCCAAGAATTCTTCCAGGGTGACCAATTTACGGTCAGTTGGGTGTTTCTCCATGGGGTTATTTTTCTAAAGGACATATATCTGATCATTTCCCATAAAAGTCCCCCACGTAGGTCACTGAGATAACACAATGGATAAATTGTTTACATATGGCCATGCCGCCACTTTGCATCGCCGCTAAACGTTATCGGTAAGTCATCTTTGCCCCAACAGAACGCCACTCAGAGCGCCATGCTGTTCCAAAACTTGCACAATGCTACTCATAATAATGGCAACGCATTTGGATGTTGTTATCACCTGTATAGATAGGAACTGGCCTTGAAACGCGTTCAGTATACATGTGGCTTCCTCACGCCGTGCCCTCCCCACATAAATTAGCCCCAACAGCGCCCCTTGCGACAATTTCTCGCTCTCCAGTGCACCAAGCTTTAACGGGCAAGTCACGTGATGCAACATGGCGTTCGAAAACTACCCGCACGGCGAGGACAGTCACTTGTTTTTATGCAGTTTATAAGAGTTTCCTTGGACAACATACATAAAATCACCATGCATTCTTGAGATAAGAACTCCAGGTTTGGTTTGAGATGATGTTTCAATTCATAATGAGTTCGTTGGATTTTAAAGAGGGGACGAAAATAGCCGTCTAGAATTACGATCAGAACCGGGTCATCTGTAATGTGTTGTGCGCACTCAAGCGTAAATGTAAATTGTTGTCGGACTTTTCAGACGTGATTTGCTGGATGCAAAATTATATGATAAATAAGGCAAGACTCATAAATGATATAAACGTACTTCTTTCCTACTCAAGAGAATTTTCTTTTTTACAATTGACCTCGAAGTCTGCATCCACCAACAAGTGACCGTAAACTGGTCCTGCACGTAAACTGGTAACCTTACGTTAGTATGTAGTATGGTGGTCATGGAAATGTAAACATTTGAAATAGGGGGTAAAAGATTGTTGAAATATGTTTCTCGAAAAATGACCTGTGAGTCGTGGAAATCACTTCCGGGTTCGTTCGTGGTTTATGTGTCCAGGAGTTTGGAAAGTTTGGTGGCCTTCTTCACCCTTAATATCTTTGCTTCAAAAATACAAACTGATGTGTGAAACAGGCATTGTTTGAGCTTAAAACATGTGGGGGTTGTGAGATAGCGATGTGATAGTTACCTTCGCCAAGAAAGTTATATTTTGGCTAGCGTTTGTAGGTGTGTGCCGGTTGTACAAGACCACCATAGCTCAAGAACGCCTGGATGGATTGTATTGATATTCGGTATGTGGGTAGGTCTTGTTGAGACCTGGAAACGATAAGATTTTTGGCTTCCTATTGGCCTGCTACGGTACTGCAGCAGAACTTCCTGGTTTGATACCTCGAGTTCTGGACATGCTGCGGCTATGAATCTTAAGTGGTTGACAGCTCTTGATGCTGTAAGTAAGTGGTATAGGTTTGGGCCCCCTAGCGGCTTATTTTGGAACTGCAGGACAGGTGACTTAGGTGTCAGACTATTAAAGGGAATAGCCAAAGAAGGGGTTGACGGATTGTTATGGTTTTTGATATGTGGATAGGTTACGTGATGGTTAATATAATTGCATATTAATTATGAAGAATTATGCAGAGTGGAAGCTAATTTGCATAATAAATTGGGAAATTGTCTAAACATGCTCAGCTCAATTAAAGGACCATTACAACATGTGACCTTTGTAACTGAGAAAGAGAAGGATATTGATAGATAAATACCTTATTTGCATAATTAATGAGAAAATGCTAACATATATTGCGCATGTCTGTTGGAGATGATCAAGTTATGTAGTTTATGCAAATGAGGGCCTTATTTGCATAATTCATGACAAACACAATTAATTCAGTAGAAAAATATTTTTATCTATCTATATATCTATATGATATCGATACTGGCCGAAACCCTTTTTTAGCATATTGTTATTTAGCTAGAGTAAAATGAGGCCCTGATTTGTAAAATCGAAGCATTTACATTAGTTCACCCTTCACTCACAAGGGACCCCCTTTGACAGCAATGCTCTATGAACATCCATCGCCAGACGAATGGAATACGACTATTAAAACCCATTAACAACAACAATCTATAAAACTTATAAACATTAAAACCGTCGCTATGGCAATAATTTTAATTGCCACACTTTTTAGTGTAAGAATCATGGCCATCCAAATTTGCTGCCAAACTTAAAGTCAAAGGCAGACAGTTAAATAACAAAGAAGTACTTACTTTGTGAAGTTGGCCAGACTCTGAATGGTTTTAGCAATCAGGGTGAGACATCTACTGGTCTTCTCTGAGGGGTACTCTGTGGGGTCAACACAGGTCAAGGTTAGTGGCACAAATTTATTTGTCATTGAAGAGAACTTTGATAAGACACCATACAGTTGTCAATGGTAATAAGCTTTCTTAACATTTTTGCTTGACTACAAAATGTATGTACTCTGCTGCAAAGAAACTTAGGCAACAAATTCTATACTTTGTTTATGTTTCAAGCTGACACTAAAGAAGAGCTTTCCTGACCTTGTGTAAGGAAGAAGAGACTTGGTGACAGGATGGCTGGACACAGGAACCTCAAGAAGATACAACCACTGAAATAGTAACAATATAAGTCATCCACAGATATACAAATAATACAAGTCCTCTGATCTGACCACAAATGGACAGATAAAATGATATAGTCATAAGCACAGATGGCAGATTGAAAATAAACAAAACAAGCAAAAGTTTTACCACTTGTAGTGCTTTTGAACTTCAAGTGTGTCTTACCTTATTAGAGTGTTGGCGAAATCTTCACCCTTATCTGCCGTTCTGTTTCTTAAGTTGCTGAAGATCTCCTTCAAGTCACTGTCACAGAACAAAACATTGCAGAAGTTAGCATCCTTGCTGATCAGGACTTCTTCAATACATTACTTTCTTATTAATTCTCCTAATCAGTTTTGATAAATCATTGTTGTTTTTGTCCGTCTTTTTTGTGTGGCATGAATGTCTCTAGTACTAGTAGTAATAGCATTATCCGGTATATAATACTGCTGCTGGGGTCCCTAACACAGGTGTAGGCAGCAGTCAGCTAGTCTTCACGTAGCGCTTCCACGCAGCTCTGTCCAGCGACTCTAGTTAGACACATTTTGATGTCTCTCCTAACACATTCTATCCAAGATTTGCTTGGTCTTCCACGACCTCTGTTGCCTGACAATTTCAATATGCGATCTAATACAAAGACTAGAATGAAGAAGAAAGCTCCCCATACCTAGGGAAGATGATGTATGAGTTGATAACCTTGCACCAGGCCAGCTCACAGTGTCTCCTCAGCCCCAGCTGGTGCTGACTCAGCACGTTGGATGCCACCTTGCTGGGCTCCACCTCGCAGTCCTCGTCAGACTCGTACAGTGCACGAATGAACTCCCCTAGCGTCTCTTGGAGGTACTGCAGGATGGAAACAAAATGGTATGGTATGACTACAATGAGAACAGATTCCTCCTGCTTGTGTATACAAAAAAATCTCAAGAACAAAAGGACCTACATTTAATAAAAGCCTGGACCAACACCACAACTACTACAGCATGGAGTGCAGTGAGATCTTACCTTGCCTCCTACTAGCTTGAGATATGCTTCCATGGCTTTGGTGGCAAGCGTGTTGCCTCGGAATATCAAGCTCTGATCTGTGAATAAACATCAGAATGTATTACATCTCTAAAACTTACGAGAGAAGTAACAAAAATTGCCACATATACAAACATACAGATTTAAACAACATTTAGCACTGCTCATACAGGGCTGAGCTTCTCACCTGCCAGATTGCTGACCTCTGACATGATGATGTCAGTGAGAAACTCCCGCGCCCTGCCTGTACTCTGTAGGATGTGAACCATGGTGGACGCAATCTCTTCCTGCAGGTCAGAGGTCAATTATTAGTAAAGCTTTCTATCCTTAACTTGAACCATTCATTTATCAAAGTTTTACACATTATGCTTCACATATAAAGTGAAGATTAAAGCTTTAACCTTCAGGAATACTGTTTGATAGATATGTTGATTGAGTAACCATCTCTTCTTTAAAATGTGTATGGCTTGTCCTATTTTTGTTTCCATTAAGGGGTAACAAAGTGACTTTCCAACAGAAAACATCAGGAGGCAGATAATGGCAATAGGTTAAGTCACTGATTTTCATACCTTGTTCTTGACTCCAACCACAGGTTCCAGCACCTTGCACAGTGTTGAGTAGTTATCATTTATATACTGCAGGGAGGACATAAGAAGGGAACAAATGTCTGTAAGTACATGACTGAACCAATTACACAAGAATATAATCTGAGTACTTTGATCAAATGAACCTGGCGAATGGTAGAGCTAATCTTCCACTGGTCATAATGTAGAAGACAGACTTGTATATGTATATACATACTGTGGAAATTTTCCTGGCTCTATTAGAGTACAAATCATTTTGGTTCAACTGAAAGCATTCAAAATTCATAACAGATGCATCACATTTCCCTCAGTAACATTAATTGTTCTCTTCCTTACCTGTATGAAGTCCCTGTACAGCTCCACAGGCAGGATGGGTGTGCTCTGGAACCGAGCCTTGATGCGGATGGAAGGGGAGTCTGTCTTGGACGACTTGTTGTTGTTTGGAACTACCAACGGATACCTAGAAACAAAACACATAATTTTTAGAGGCTTGCCACCAGCAGAAATACTGTACTTTACATGTACATGACAACATAAGATGCGTGTACAATGCACACCAAGCAAAACCTCAGGAGCGTTTCTGTATTAAAGTTAACAGAAATGGAGAGCGGAGAGAATTTGCCACTGGGAACTCACCATTTCTCAACAAACTGTCTTGCATCAACCGTGTTCACAGCAATATTTACAGTCCCTGCAGGGAAAACAAAATTAAAAGGTTAGGGTTATCCAAGTAACATATATTTTATCAAATCTTTATACAAACATACACATCTCATGCCATGTATGGATAAGCTCTTGGTAATAACTCTCAATGTGCTAATAGTAATAGTAGTCTCGGATATCAACGAAGTACCAACTCCTTCTCTATTCATCACTGTATGTATCTTGTCTTTCCATTTACCTGATTCTCTATCAATGTCTTATTGGCCAACTGTTGTTCAAAATGTTTGCCCCATGTTTTGCTCTTTGCATTCTTTTCTCATCCATTCCTCTTTACAACATTTCTACTTTCCCAAACACCCACCTATAAGATTCGTTTTCTCCTTTTTCTTCTTCTTGTCAGCATCCTTGTACAGGTTGACAGTGATATTCTGAACCGCAGGCAGTTCACTGAAGTGGAAGTGTTCTCCCCAGAACAGCACGTCTGACTTCTGCTTGGACGATGTTCTGGCGTACAGAATCTCATCCAAGAGAAGCTCACAGAAGTATCTGTGTTGAAAAATAAGGAGAAAACACCTCTATAACTGTTGTTGGATGTCCTCTATAACTATAGTGGCTTCAAATGGCCAAGTGGTTAGCCTAGCAGATCTGAAGTCAAGAGGTCAATGGTTCAATTCCTGGCATTCCTGGCTAAAGGTTGTGTCCTTGGGAAAGGCACTTATCCACCCAGGTGTGAAAATGGGTACCTGACCTGTCTGGGAGATAGGTACCTTCCAATGCCATGCTTGGTGTGCATTGTACACGCATCGCCCCTACATCCTCAAAAAGGCTATGGGACTACCTTAACATTAATCTACTTCTATCACACACTGACAAATGTAAGACAGACAAAAAGGTGAAGTTAAGATTTGAGTAAAGATATTTTCCACACCTTTTCTTGACAGACAAGCCCTTGGCTTCTATGATCCACAGCTTGAGAGTGTTGTCTGTTCTTCTGCACTTTTCTCTTGTGGGCTGCACTGTTTTTCTGATGCTGAAAAAAGGAATTCAAACCTGTTACATCATTTGCACAGCACATAATAAAGAGAATAAAAACAAGAGAGCAAGTGAGAATTCTTATATGTTGATCCTCAAACATCAGCAGTGCTGCCTTGAGGGTCAGGGTATTGTCTTGTTGCATTCTGGAGTAACATCTATTATCATAATACCGGTACGTTTACGACGATTTCTCTAGCCATACTGATTTGACAAATTGTCAACGCATCATTTTCTCCAGTTACATGTTGCTGTTATAGGTTACCCTTGCCACTTCTTCTGTGTAACTTTTCTGCCACTCTTGTCCTGCTAAAAGCGTAATATTGTAATTGTAACACGCCGCGGAATTACACGGCGAACGGGCGCGTGGTTGGGAGGGGGTAAAAAATACCGGTAGGAAGAAACACGGCACAATTAACTGCCGCTATGTACATTTATACATCCTCTGATGTTCCTTCCTTTTCTGTCAGTAAATGCATAAAACATAAACCTGCATGAGCATACAAAATGTCATGAGAAAACGGACGTATACTGTCAAGAATTTTCATTTAACTTCTGTCCGTCACAACCGCTATGACGTAACACTTCACTGCTAGCGTAGATATAAAAATGGCGGGAAAATGGCTGCGTACGTTCAATTTTGCCCATTCAGTCGTAGATCCGGGCTATTATGCAACGGTTCTTCACACTTTTACATGAGTTGTAGGTCACCAACAGAAATTCAAGATTGTTGTTGAATCATGTTCGTCTTGTGCCGTGAGCATGTGTAATTATGATCTATAAATTTGGCAATGAATGTGACAGTGTGTTCGTCCCACGACGAGCTGCCTACCCCGAAAAAGATACTGAAAACTTTTGGCTTTGCTGTCTTCGAATACATTGTTATCGATGCTTTGTAAATGATGTATTGGACACCTAGATGTCTGAAGTGTGCACAGCTCACAAATAACTATTGTTGCATGTGTAGATCTTTTTAAGTTCCAGTAATTTTAATCTACCGGTATAAGTCTTACTACCGGTATTATGCCAATGCATGTTAAATAAATAAATAAATTTTCCTTGTCAAAAGCAAGCACTCTATCATGGCACAACAAATTAAACTCTTCTGTTACAAAACTATTTTCCACTTAAAGCAATGTTTAAGGGAGTCAAAGACCATATTGAGGCAATCTTCCATCTCTAAGGTTTATAATTTTGAAAGGTACAATGAAAGATTCCTACTTTTCTATCCATCTGTCCTTCTCGGCAGCTGTCTTGCAGGCGAAGCACCTGCTGCCGCTGGCGGAGGTGACCTGGAAGCAGTGGTCCTGTCCCAGGATGCTGCTGTGGATGGGGTTGATCTGGACGTCCTCGCCTGCGAGGTCCAGCGACTCCACCGCATGGGACGGGCTGGAGAGGAGAGACTCGTGGGAGCGCGAGGTCTTCAGCCGAGACACGATAAACGCACTGGAAGAGAAGAGAGGTATGTTACGCCACTGTATAACAAGAAAATAACAAAACAGTTGCACCTAAAATTTCTCAAACCAAAATTTAGAGGTATTATGTCTATCTCAAACTTTTTTTAACTTTTTCAAACTAAACCTTACATACCTAGGCCGAAGGGTACTCAAGACCAAATCAAGGTTGAAAAAATACGAAAGATAATGGATGCCATCTGAAATGTCTGACTGTTGACAAAATCTATCTAGTTGCTTGAGTAACTTTTGTACGCTGTCAATATCAATCTCTTCAGCTCATTGTCTTTTTGGATAAGAATAAACACTGGAAAATGTCCAGCTGGATACAAGCATAACCTAACTGGGTTTAACATCAACATTACAGTTATCTGTTTAATGCTTAAACCTTTTGTGTTCAACAATGGCTATATCCAAAATTACTGTACTTGTAATGTTTACATTCACTACAAAAGAATGAGAAGATGATGGATACAAAGACAAGATCACAGATAGGACACAGTTATGGTAATTCTGAACACCAGTAACTCCAAACCTTAGTGAGGTAGCTACGTGTGCCGCCCGTGTGTGCTTTGGGGTAACCACAACCGCACTGGTGTGGGAGGGGGGTGGTGATAGAAAGTGACAAGACACAGAGGAAGGGATAGAAAGAGAAGAAAAGTGTCAAAAGATAGAAAAAAGAAGAAGGGAATACCATCAAAATAAAATAAGACAGAGACAAGATGGAAAAAATATCTTGACATTTCTGAAAGCACTACCAATATCACAAGCAAGCATGTATGCTATGCAGATATACTACTGACAGCTCTAAAGTTGAAAAATACTTACTCTCTGTCCTGTGTGCGTGGTGCTTTTACACTGGCTTTTCTGTCCAACTTGGTCACACTTTTGGTCCGCTTGATGCCCGACTTTAGTCTTTTTGGTAACAGGGCCTGGAACGAAAGCATGATATCTTAGATGAGGCTGGGTATTGTATACTTCTTTGATGATGTCCTTTGTGTTACTTGTGATATGGCAATGTTTCCTGTCCTTTGTTAGCCTGTTTTAAAACAACCACTCAGGCAGCAGGTACTGCACCAAACCACTTCCCATGTTTTGTGTACATTTCCCACATCAGTGGTTGAAGACTGTCAACAACCCTTTACTGATGAGAAGCCTGAGGGTAGATATGTGGGGAACGTGGGGAGAATCCTGAAGCATCCCTGTCTACATAAAAATAGATGGCAGATCGTGTTCACAGGGAGACAACATGGCCCATCATTAGGGTTAGGTTACTGACAAACATTAATGATTGATTAGGTGACAATCTCTAATCGAGTACAAGTTTTGTGTTCATGTCCCCTTGTCATTGGGCCTTGCAACCTTGATGTTGAATATGACATTCTCTGGAAATATCAAATCTCAAGTTGTGACCAGTTGTACATCACATACCAACCCTTCCATCTTGTATATATTGAGCTCTTGATTAACTGCATCTTCTTGTCTTATCAACCATATACTTATATTGATCAGAATCAACAAAATTGCTTGTTTCAGTTCAGGTAACAAAATCAATGCCCTCTGATGTTGCCCATTAAGTTTTACCTTAGGTTTTTCCTATCGTGCATGAAGCCCAACAACAAGGTGAAGTTTGAGCTGTATCTTAAGATTAAAAAGTTGAGAGTAAGACTTACCGCAAACTTGGAAGGTGTGCTGGAACCTTCCATGATGGGGCCAGTGGGGGTGGGCGGGGCACTGCTGCGCCGCACAGGACTCTCATGTAGATCTGTACAAACACACAAGGAGAAACAGGTTATTGTTTGTAGATGGACAATAATACAGGAATCATAGATTATTCTTGCTACTATAGTCAAAATAGCAAGCAATTTTACAGATTACACAAAGAAAGCTGAACTTCTTCAATCAAAGATAGCAGGGTCTTTCAGTATATACAGGGAATATGCATATATAGATGAGACCAAAATCCTATTTTAGATGCTTCCAATATATCATGTATAGACCAACAATACTGGATATTTTGAAGAAGACATAGACTTAACATGGAGCAAAGATATATCATGTACTGGGTTGTCAAAGCTAAACTGTTAGAAAGATAAACGTACATCAGAAATGGCCTACATTATGGGAGATACCATGCAGGGTTAGCAATCTTACATATCCGGTAGCAATTTCTACCAAACGGTACAACATACTTAGCTTATTCCATAAAGACCCCCAGCCCTTGATGGAGGCTATGGAGACAGCGCTGGGTATCAGACACAGCATTCTGGTATGAGCTAATGTCTCCTTCGTATAACTTTGTAATCAGAAGCAATACTGTAGAAGCTAAACTAGAACATATTCCAGAGCAGTAAAGTCTGACTAACGGCCTTCAATCAGAGCCAGACATAACCTGATATGACAACTGGTGCCCATCCCCAGATCCATTTACCCTCGGACATTTGGTATATAAAAATAGAGGCTATGCTGTCACAAAATGGAACATCCGATCACACTGACGTCTGCAGGGATGGGTGAGATGTTAAATGTAAAATAAAGTTCTATCCCAGTGCCAAGATATAAAGTAGTATCAACCATATTATGCAGTCTTGGCCTTTACTTGAAATTTGTTTTTCTCAGAACTTGCGTCATGGGGAATGACAGACCTACACTGTGCGGTGTTGACCAGGAAATCCAACTGGAATTGGCCCTGGTGTTGGTAAAACACCCACAGCAACCTTGAACAAGCCTTCTGCTGCAAAGTTCTTTCTTATAACTTGTCTTATGGGAAGAGACCTTTGCCTAGGTTTGCCATATGCACATAAGGGCAGATTTGTCCTCTGACCAGCGAGTGCTTCCCACGCAAGATTCCTGTCCAGTTGGAAGTTCTCATGCCCTAAAGTCCCCCATGGACACACCCTTGTGTCAGACACAGGCTATTAAGGAAAAATGTACAACCATTCAAACAACAGCCGCTACTGTGTTTGGGGTTAGAAGGTCAATACCAAGGCCAGACAAGTTGGGAGGCCAAGTCCAGTGGATGCATAAGGATAACAGAGATGAGGCTTTGTCCACTGTTTTCTTCTTCTTAAGTTCAATCCATAAGGACAGAAGACATTTAAGAAAAGACCAGTTGGGATGCCCCCCCCCCCCCCACACTCCAAAATCCATGTGAATTGGTATCTACAGTGTCACTACATTGATAATGTCATGAAAGACTAAGAAAAATCAAAATCTATACCTGATTTCTTAACAAAGATGCATTTTACAATTTAGACTGACTTTACAGTACATCTTTTCTCCCCATTCAAGTTCTTGACATCACACATGTTACTGCTGGCTCTAAAAAGAATTATAAAAAACATTCAATGTCATATTGATTCCAGCCTAAAACCTTTCTCAACAGAAAGCTTAGTTGGCTCAAACGTTGTCTAAAATCAATATCAGTATGCCCTACATAACAAACATCTGTCACAAGATATTGTACTTGACAACAATTAATAACTAAGAGTGTCTAGGGAACAAACGGCACAGATGATAAAGGTAACAAAAAGAGTGCTACAAGCTGTTACATTCTCACATTAGGCCAGTAAAGTTCTGCACTTTTGTAGCACTTTCTCACATTAGCTCTATCAAAATCTTTGCTGGTTGTTTCAAAGTAAGGTAAATTGCTTCCTTGCAATTAGGTAACACATACACGTACAATACCACACAAATTATGTACAAGAATTACATGTAGAACCTCAGCCTATGGCTTAAGTTGTGCAATTTCCTACAAGTAAAATCGAAAAGTCCAAAGAGGTTTATGGGAATAGTTTGGTAAACACTCGAAGTAATCTTTGACAAGTCACCCTACAAGGTTTAGTAAAAACAGGAATTACAATGATGTCATACAGCTATTTGTGTCTGTAAAACAGTTCCTTCTAATCAGACCTAGTTTCTGGCTATGCCTCCAACCACTTCCTTATCAGGAAGTCCTCTCAGAAGCCTGTGACTTTGACAGAGAGTAAACAGTTCCTCACTACTTCCGCTCATTAGCACATGCACAGTAGTCAACGTGATCAGATTACCTTGGCAAACACACACACACACACACACACACACACACACACACACACACACACACACACACACACACACACACACACACACAAATCTCCTCTTTAACAATATCTCTGCAACAGGATATATGCACCAATAGAAGCTAAATAGATATCTAATGTGAATAGTTCATCTTTAAACAAGTTATTGATAGAAAGCCAGCAGTGTCAAATTGTGAGTCTGGAGTGAACACACCAGTAACCCTCCAGTCACTGTCACAATGAAATACCACAAATCCACAGGTTTATACCAAAATTCAAAAGTATATGTCTGGCTGCGGACAGACTGAAGTGGATAAGACTTGTGACCGACTGCACAGCAGCCGATGATGTTTGGGTTATAGGTACAATTGAAGTCTCAATAAACATTCCAACCAATGGCATTATGGCCCATCCCCAAACCCGTTTAACGACTTAATGCCACAGGCACCAAACCACAACAATGTGTGAACTTTTGTTCAGAATTATAAGGAAATGCAATGAACCAAAGACACAATGATTAAGACATATATGTATGCCGAACCTCTAACACAACTAATGAGAGATGCTGATGTGATAAGTATACAAAAGTGACTAATCTATGATCATTTGAAAATTTGTGAATTATATTTTTATTTGAATACTGACAATGTGCTATACTGTACAAGCTCTTCTTTTACCTCCCATACTCAACAGCCACAACGTTATTCGTCTAGCATGATGACGTCAGAGACACAGAGAAACAAGGAACTAAGAGGCCACTACCATACATTACTTAAAGGAACACGATTTATCAACAAAATAGTGGGAGTAAAATGAACAGTTTTGGACCTTACCTTCTCCATCAAAAGGCATAACTGCCAGATCACCAACATTCGGGTTGTGGATCACAACCGAACCTCTCCGAACGTCTTTCTTTGGACTTGGTACATTTTGTACCGGTACGTCTATTCTCAGCTCCATTTCTAGTCTTGCTTAGAAACCCTGGGTAGTCTGCAAGTTTGTCTCCAAGATCAGAGTTCCAGCAACCATTGAAAGAATGTCCTATGCAAGTCTGTGTTCCTTCAGCAAGACACACCAACCAGTCGGACAGGCATAAACACAAGGAGTGGCCAGTCAGGTCATAGGGAGGGAAACTTCCACAGTAACTCAGAAGCTCACGTGGAAGTTTTGAGTCAGGGAGGGGAGTGTACCAAGTTCCACCGGAAATTGGCGCAGAGTCAAGCTGTAGCCAGTGTAGGTCAGTATTAAATCCGGATGGGGAATACAGGACAAGACTAGATGGGCTTGGATCAGGGAAGCCTTCCAGTGCAGGAACAGGACTGGAGTCTCCCAGACTAGTTCTTCCACTTCCACTAACAGAACCTACCTTTATTATCTTCCCCAAGGGGGTCCTATGTTAAGAGTTAACTTTTATATGTTGTCTGCCATATATCAACTCTTTGTTAGGAAAATCTTACAGAAGATTTGTGGTGTTTATTTACCTTTGTGCAAGTCAAACTCAGTGTTTGGTATCTTACAAGCACAGAAAAGGGTGTCCATACTTTGTAATATATAAGCTTGTTTGAAAAAGTGACCCACAAAACACTGAGAATGGTAGCTTCCAGACAGAACAACAAAGGCCTCACATGACCAGAGGTGGGTGCAGGGGCTGCCCAGGGTGTTTCTACCTTATCTGAACCTTGACAGTTTACTGTGGGCACACTGCCGCTTACTCAGGGCCAACAGTTGTTGTTTGTTTACATCCACATGCAAAATACAACTGCGGACAGGATTAGACCACTGCTATTTTCATACAATGACCTCACTTTTGATTGTTTTTAAACTTCATTAGAAAAGAAGAAACAATAGATAAAAGTACAAATATTTCAGGTGTCTAAGTCATCATTTTTTCATGTAATTCACAGATTTAAGTCAGAGAAACTGCCCACTACCTGTATATACAGCTGTGGCTGGGGTTGTTTTTATTCCTGACACTGGCCAAGATAATCTACCACCACTGTTTGGACACTGTCTAACATCCTAAACACTAGAAGTATGTCACAGACAGCAAACACAATAGACCTGTAGTACAACCTAAAAACACTGGGCTAAAGGTCATTCAACTCCTATATCTTACTCAGAGTCAACATTTTTAAAGTGAAAGCAAGAAAAAAGAAACAAATCTTCGGAGCACAAATTCTTTTCTGTTTGTTGCTTTATGAACACCTGTCCAGTCAAATGTACAAGGAGTTATATATATAAGGAGGTTAAGTACATATACGAGACTTGAGATGCACACCAAGAAACTTTCAAGTTGATACTGGAGGAAAGGTTAAGGACTATTCCAGCAAAAACAAAGTTGGAGAGGGTCAGTATGCCAAGAAAAACTTTATATCAAAGATTTAAAAAGGTAACATTACTACATTTTGCCTACTGTCCTGTTATAAAGCGTAAAGCCACAAATAATTACTGTATGTACTACATGTAATAAGTTACCTAACATACATACTGGTACAAATGCAAATAGCACAATAACCTATACAATGACTCCTTTTGTGATATGGCTATAGTGACTGTGTCATTGCCAAGTTTGCTGCTTTCAAAAATTATTTGGAATCAAGATTTTACAGAACCACATCCAGATGTTTTGAACATAGAAAACTAGATATTAAAACTAATTGGACTGCAATTCAAAGCATACACATGCAATCATTGTTCTCTCTGGGTGCAGGTAAATGCTGAAACCTTATTTCAAAAATTGCAAAACCCTGGAAAACAGGAATCACGACATGGCACTATACATTTAAGATAAAATTCCCTTTCATTGAAAAAGGACAAAAAAGGCAACTGATACCTACCCAAGACCAAAAGAAACCTATATAAAAGATACAAAAAGACATACGTACTTGCAACTTACCCTAGATTGATGACTGTCTGTATTGGAGGCAACAGAGCCATCATAATAAATAATTCAAGCCTTCATTTCAATTACTGTCCTACTCCGCTGCCCATGCAAGGCTTACAATGTACTACAGAAGATTATATCTACTTACTGTTGGACTCAGACACGCTAATACTGGATGAATGTCTTCTGGGACATAAGAACATTGCTGACTGGGTATGCTCAACTTCCTCTACAAAATATTACAACACTGGGAAATATAGACTGAGATGTAAACCCCGTGCCCAAGGCTATATCTACAATTTAAAAGATGCGCATCTCAGACAATCTTTAGAAGATAGGGGATGGCTGGTGTTTGAATGAGTTGTCATGGCAACGGAGGAAATGCCGTTGAGTCATTGGCCGAACTTGACTGATAGTGAATGATTAATGAGGTGCTGACACATGCAGGTACACATGACTGCCACCATCCATGTCATTACTGTGTACATTTCTCTTGGTATTGGGTACGGCTCACTTCGATATCAAAAAGAGCCCTGATACAAAATATAATACTCTATGGAACAGATACACTACATTCTCCGTTATATAAATGAGTATAATGTCCACTAAAGGGACCTACCGAGAAAAGGGGAGTAGGCCCTAAATTCTGGCTTTTGTTCAGTTTTCATACTATAATAGCTGCCTATGAGTATGACCCATCTTGTTCCTCTTATCACAGACATCATGATCATCTCCTTTGAAGAACTGTATCAGATTCTTTACATAATTTACAAAGGGTGGGACCAATCATTCTACCATGCAGATAGCATGCTATTCCTGCACTTCAAAGAACAGCAAACACCGAAGAAAATTCTTTGCAGTATCACAATTGTCCTGGTTACTGTTCATCCTACCCTCTGATTCTTCGATCTTTTGATATTGTTAAAAAAAAAAAACACACTTTGAAATATGCCTTTGATCCTCACATATGTAAAAACAAGACTGATGAATTGCCAAGGGCACTCTGAATCTAAAAACACCCGAAATATGAGGAAGTACATTGATCTAGGTCTTCAAAGCAAGTTTTGGATGCTACCTTTATGCAACTCAAAGGTATTGACAACTGAGTACAAAACAGTTAACGTAAAATACATTCCTTATACAATACCACCACATCTAGGGAATATTGATAACATTGTAAAAATAAAAGTCATTGATATATTGGCAATAGTATGACTATAAGCACATAGAAATGCAGCAACATGTAAGCTATGTACACTAAGGCTATATAAAACAGTCTCACAAACAGCCTCTGTAAACTTACCGGTTAGAAGGATATACAACACACCTTTGGCTATGAAATTAGTTTCAACGTTATAAACTGAAACGGGGTGTGGTAAGGTGTGGTCCAATATGTCGTGATATACATAATAGATAGGTAACTAGTAGTCATCCAGAAGGACACAAACTCTAGAAACCATACACAATTACAGAAATCACCTGGGATTGCTGATGCTAGAGTTAAAAGAGTAAAACATCAAAATGCTTTGAAAAACAAACAATAATACGATAGACTACAGTTAAAGCTTTTATGACCTGTCAATTCTGCCACCTACGGTACCTTCAGCTAAAAAAGAAATAACAACTTCAAACTCTGTACTCACACTTGGGTATACTTTCCTTCCAACTTCTGAAAAAATGAGTTCGCTTCATTTCTGTGAAAGATGTTCAAGATCCTTAATTTCTGCCTATGAAATCACTTCCTGACCGTACTGCAGATTTCCCTGCTTGCCCCCTCTCCCATCTTCTAACAGATGAGAATGTGAGATATAGCACCAGCACCAGTTTTAATCAGTTTGGACCAATCATCCCAAAGTCATCACAACTGCTCATTTACTTGGAAGCCATCCATCAACCGCCATTCATCCCCCAAAAGTCATCTGTATGGACATAATCCTGCTTCATCATGTAGCCGGGAGTAACAGAAAATAATGCTTAAGCTCTTTAACGACTACTTCATGCTGGAACATTCCTCTCTAAGCCTCTTGCAACCTGAGTAAATTCGTGTCTTGTGAAAACCAACCACATTTTACTCAAGTAGGTAGCAAGTGTCCCTGCCCAATACTGTATCAGACATGTCTCTAACACTGGTAACAGACAGGGTGGCATTTTGATGCAGTTTGTTAGCAGTTCACTAGGTGGCGCTGTTTAGCAGGCCCTTCCTTGACAAGGTGGTAAAACTTAATCTCCAAGCAGATCCTATGGTAGCATAAGACAGTATCAAAAGCTGCCAGAGGAGTGAAGCCGGCTTAGAAGTGTGTTTTGCTACCGGGGATGTGCCCCCAGTCGGATAGAACAAAGGCTATTAGCATCCAAGTGTTTCCCGTGCCACTGCACGTGCCGTGTACGCGCGACTTGCCCGCGTTCATGTCCGGCGGTGGCTTCTGTGATAGACACGTCCTGGTCGGTGACTGTTGGTCGAAGTGCAATTCA
>NC_049986.1:13841916-13879578 GCF_000003815.2 Branchiostoma floridae | reverse complement strand
CTTATCAGGTATGTAACATTACTACAGGGTATCCCAAATACAATGAAGTTCATTTTCATTGTTAGAAGATGGTGTGTATTCAGATATTCAGCCTCTGAGCATTTTCACACTTCTACTGCTGTCAGACAGTAGACAATAGCATTACTACCGTCAGTCAGTAGACAATAGACAATAGAATACTATGGAATGCATACCAAATCAGACAGGTCTTTTTACACATTTGCTATTACTTACCAGACAGATCTGCTTCTTCTTCTTTCGATTGGACTGCCGCCCTCATCGTGTTGACGATTCTGCAGCCTAAAAATGTGTATTAACCGTTAACGTTATAGAACTGTCACTGACTGGAATTCGCTGCCACCAAGTACTTGTACACTAGGCGCATCCTCACTAGATAGCTTCAAACAACATTTGCAGTAAGAATACTAAGATTGGCAACGGTTAGGCGTGACAACCTGTTCAGTACTAAAATAACCTGCTGTCGGCCGCGTCGCGCGCTTATGTGTGTTGAAGGCTATATCAATAACCGTTAGATACAAATTGACAAAGTGCCAGTAAAGCACCTTCGCTCAGTCGCGATTTATAGGAGGCAAAAATTTCTCAAAATCAATGTCCATGTGCATTCTGAATCTCACGAAAATATAACGTTACATTCTGATTCTGAACTGTCAAATTGTCAAACTATCTTTCCATCATTATCGACATAAGGCCGTGATAGAAACTAAAGATAAATTTCCCTCAGTAACTTGTAAGCATCAGAAAAGATACAATTGTATAGTATTCTATAATGAAACTCCGGTTTTAGTGTGTGTAAATAAGTGGAATACAATGTATAACGTTACATAATGTTAGCAAGGTCATGTCGAGCAAAATTATGCACTAGAAAGCTTCGTCAGATTTTTTCACGCAACGTTACCTTTAGAGGTTTGCCGGTAAAACCTCCTTGCTTCAATCCCCGCTGTTCCTGGCTCTGTATCTTCAGCTGCGCGTTTGGGTGCCATTCTGAGCCAACTCAAGTGAATGTATACAGAAGAAAACAAATTTACAAGGAAGTTGCAGTATGAACGTCTGTCTCGTCCGAATGGTCCAAAACTGAAACTTGGCGCGAACTTTATGTCGAGATGCATTGTGGGAGTTAGGCCCCGCCCAGCGACTTCCATATATGGCAAGAGGGTTTCCATATTTGGCATGGTCCCACAATGCACCTAGTACCTCAATATAAGATTTCGCGCCAATTTTCATTCTGGAGGAAGAAGCGGGACCCAGACCAGACCCAGCACTAAGACCGGCAAGACGTGTGTCAGAAGTCTCCTGGTAAAACTGTTTTTCACTCTCTCAGCAAGGACGTTCTCAGCATCTGTTAAAAAAATCCTCTCCGTTGTTGTGTCAGAATGGCATCTAAGCGCGCAGCTCTGGATACTGAACCGGACACAGTGGACAAAGGTATGTACAAAAGTCTTGCGATAATATCTTGATCAATTTTTATACTTTACTCAAATCATATCTTAAAAATGACCCTTGAAGTTTGTTCTAACCATGCTAAATAAATCCAGAGTCCTGTATGTGTGTGTGGAGGGTTCCTATACGAGCGATCGCGCTGACGTCACGGTTACGTCACGTGACGTCATGGTAGGCAAAAAGCTGCTGGTGGGCGAGGAGAGCGGGCTGAACCCTCCTCGCCCACCAGTTGCGCGCGGGAAACGCAAACATGCCGACCAGTTGTTGTGCGCTGAATTGTACTAACCGGAAGGATAAAGGCAGTAGAAAGAAGTTTTTTAGAATCCCTGCGGAACCAGGACGAAGGGCTGCATGGCTTAGAGCCTTAAAAAGGTCAGATTTTGAGCAGGGAAAGAAAAACCCGACCGCGGCGTGGACACCACGAGGCCACGAGAGAGTGTGCAGCGACCATTTCATCTCAGGTTTGTGATCTATATGTTTTATATTTTGTTGTTGTCCCCCTTGCATAAATACATTTTTCGTGATGTAATAGTGTACTTTTCGTTACACATCTGCGGAAAGCTTAAGTAAGTTTTGTCGCTGATTCATGCCATATCAAGGATAGTGAATATTAATGTTACATGTATCAAAGTTTTACAGCGCGTCCACGTGGGAGGGGGGGGGGTCTGACTTATAAATAGTGGTAAAGTATCTGGGATGGACGTATACATATATAGTATACCAGAAGTATAACGTACATCACTTAACTGATTGACGAAGACATCTACAAATGTTTTAAAATGTCTTTAAAATCATCTACATCTACATGGGAATACCCCCAGATGGCCCCTACTGGAGCATATTGTGTGGGGAGGCCCCCAGCGGGTAGACCTCCACCTTGGCCCGGACCATTGTGGGATAGTGCAGGGGAAAGAAAGAACCAGACTGTGGAGTTTGATCCACTCACACCGGGATGATCCCCTGCTCTTTTCGATAAGTGTGGTGGGTTCTTTCAGTTTAACATGCCGAGGTGTGTAGCCGAAGCCAGGTACTCATTTTTCACCTTAGTGAAGTGAGGAAATAGGTGTAAAGTATGGTTTAAGTACCTTTCCCAAGGGCACAACAACAAAGTGACCTATCAGGGATTCCAACTCATACTTATCTTTGGATTATGAGTCCTACACCCTAACCACAAGACCAATTGCCAGCTCATTTTAAAATCATGTTTATAATACTGACAAGTTCTTTGCTTCTTGCATTGCAGGGAACCCTTCTAAAGACCCTGCAGATCCAGATTACGTCCCAAGCTTGTTTAACCTCCCAACCTCAGCAAGTTGCAATCGTTCAAGAAACCCAGTTGCCAAGAAAGATCGGTAGGTAACATTGGGGTTTTCAATGTTTCTTTATTGAAATTTGATTTACTGCTCATGCTGTTCATGCAGGCAGGCTGTTCATGCCTGTGTGAAACATTGCTATACTCTACCTCCTTGCCTGAGAAGATGACCATGAAAGTTTTACCAAGGATTCAGTTAAATCTCACAAAGATCCTGTAAGTTACTCATGTTAGAGTTTACACCTAGTCAAATGTTTTATATTTCATAACATTCACAGCAGTAATCACTAAATGCTATGCTAACAGAATGTATGTAGGAAACAAAGCATGCAACTTTGATTTACAACTTACAACATGCTTCATTGTTTGCAGGTATATGCGTGCAGCAAAAAGGCTGCGGGTGTCATCAGAGAATGAAGCCCCACCTACATCACTAAATGGTAAGGGCATTACAGAGGGAATAAGAAAAGTGTCTAATGGATACAATCAGTAATCCTAAACATATAAATTCTTGATCAACAGTTTAATCTATCATTCTTGCTCAACAAGTAAATCTATCACTTGTCACTTATTCAACATGAATCACATACCATACACACAAGACTACTTGCTACAAAGTTTATCCGCTTGGTTTTCGGAGTGGGGATATAGATGTGAATCAAGTAGAGAAGCATGCAACCTGCATGAGTAAAATATTGAAACAACAATACATACATATGAATCAGAGTTTAGAACATTCAGTTCAGTTCAGATATATGACACTCATAATGACATAGCACTTCCATTGAACTTCGGATTTGCTTTATTTCAGATGAAGAAATGATCGCTGACCCTCCTCCTGAAAGTGTAGAGACTCTGAGAGACCCCCTTCCTGAAAGTGTAGAGACTCTGAGAGAACAGCTCACAAAAGTACAAGAGGAGAAATGTAAGTTGGAACAGTTTTGCGAGTCCCTTCAAAGTGAAGCTGACAACCTTAGGGAAGAACGTGATCACCTTCAAGAACAAATCAAGAAATCATCAACATCAGCCTCCAATCTCACAGATGCAAAATGCAAGCTCTTCACTGGAATACCTACTGTTGCACTGTTTATGTTTGTGTTTAGACTTGTTAGTGATTTCATTGCTCCTCTAAAGTCCATGTGTCAGCAGGATCAAATACTCATGACTCTCATGAAGTTGAGACTAGGCCTCAAAAATGCTGATCTAGCTTTGAGATTTAGTGTTTCTGCCTCCACAGTTTCAAAAGTCATAAACCGTTGTATTCCAATCTTAGCTGTCCGACTAAAGTTCCTGATTCATTGGCCGTCCAAGGAAACCGTAAAGCGCAATCTTCCCAAAAAATTTCGGAAAAAAAAATACTCAAACTGTAGAGTCATCATTGATTGCTCAGAGATTTTCACTGAGAGGCCATACAATTTAAAGACCCGAGCAAAGACCTGGAGTAACTACAAACACCATCATACGTTCAAATTTCTGGTAGGTATTACACCTTATGGAGCAGTGTCATTTCTGTCCAGTTCCTGGGGTGGAAGAATTTCTGATAAAGACATTACGCTAAAAAGTCGTTTCTATAACAAAGTGGAATATGG
Organism: Branchiostoma floridae; assembly: GCF_000003815.2. NCBI lineage: Eukaryota > Metazoa > Chordata > Leptocardii > Amphioxiformes > Branchiostomatidae > Branchiostoma > Branchiostoma floridae. Next base: position 13,875,219 of record NC_049986.1, on the reverse strand, counting down.
TGATATGATTATGGCAGATCGGGGATTCACCATTTCTGAGGAACTTGCCCTGAAAGGAGCAACACTAGTTATGCCACCATTTACCACAGGAAGGAAACAACTCCCGGGGCGTATCGTCCAAGATGCCAGACAGATATCAACTCTAAGAATTCATGTAGAACGTGCAATTGAAAGAATCAAGAACTTCCAAATTCTCAGCCAAATCTGTCCATTAACATTTGCCCCTCTACTCAGTGACAGTGTTGTTATCTGTGCGGCTCTTACAAACTTACTTCCAAAGCTAATCAAGTAATTTTTAATGGCAATGTTGTCTGCACGAGCTGGCCTTTTCTGTATATCAAAATACTGAGATTGAAGGTAAAATGTTAAAGGGACACAAAACAAATTTTTGGGAAGCCCACTACAATATAATAAGTATACCACAAAGTACAATTCTTAATTGTTTTACATTAGTTTTTTAAAACATGACATAAAACTGTAAAATGCCTTCTATTGTTATACTAGTATTTTTAGTATTTCAAACTGTCCAGTAGGATTTAGCATTGACAACTGGGACAGAACCAATGGCCCCTTGGTTTTCTCTTGATGCCAACACATTTGTAATGGAACCATTCTGACTCACATTCATTGTTATCACACTTTACCATCCTACCATATGCTGGTTTCTGACAAGAACAGTAACGTTTGTTTGGGTCATCATCTTCCTGGAAAGTCACATCTACTCCAGAGTCTCCACACTGTAACTTGTGGGTCAGTATCTCAGGGATAAGACTGGACTTTACAAACTGGACACATGTAGACAACATTACATTTAACAGTGACTGGTCCCTTGGAACATTTACTACAACCATGCCTGCATTAGTCCACACTACAAAATCACATGTTGAGACACCGGTAACCAGCATATGTGTCTGGACTTGGGTGTAATATCTGTGCCCTGTCTTTAGCTTACAATCCTTATCTAAACAGTAGTTGGCATCTGATAGACACAGATCTGCAGCAGGATAGATGTCCCTGTACTTGTATGGGCACTTGATCTCAATCACAGTTCTTCCATGGCATGAACACTGTCTCATCCCATCAGGAGATGCACCTATATATACAACAGTAATGTTCAAATTAGTGGCAAAGTTTCTGATATTTCAAACATGAACATAATGTACTTACTTTTGATACTTGCCAAATGCTGCAAATGGCACATATTCACTTGGTACGAATACAGTGCAATTGTTAAAACAAGTACATGTATTTCATTGTTACATCAACAAAATCATAAGTCAATTAGACATTGTGTAGTTGGTACTCAATTACATGTACTATACTTCATAAGTTTGAAGTAAGAGCCAAAATTAGCTATACCTATGAAGGGAAAATCCTTGTAGAGAATGAGCCCCACTTCCTCCAATTTCACATCCTTGCAGATGCACAAGGTAGCTTCCAGGTACTGTTGCCTTGCCTTCTCCTCCTGTTTCATCCCCCATTGTATAGCTGGAACCTGAAAGTGAAATTCCCTATTTAGAATTTCTGACATAGAAAGCACAAATGAATTACATCTCTAATATGACACTATCTCGCATTGACTGAACATTTAGACTGTCACACTTTGCAGAAATATTTAGACTCCTGGTATTGTTTAAATCCAAATAAAGATCAGAGCTACACTTGCTCTGGGATTATTATGGTACATGTTCCAATATACAGGGTAATGTTGTCTCTTTGTGTGCCTTAATTACCTACGAAAAATGGCTTCCTGCAAGTGTACACTGTACTAGTTTTCAGTTAACTCACTTGGCTCAAATCCTTGCAGTCATATTGCATGACCTTCCGTACTGCAGTGGTGGGGTTTGATGCATGAAGGACATCATGCATGGATGTAGAAGTCACACGACCCTTGCGTTGCTGACGCCATAAAGCAGACTTGGACTGCCCCACTGTAGCTTTGTTGAGGTTTGTGATTTGCTCGGGGTTGCACCGAACATCCTCAAGGATGCTGTCTACACTAACACTAGTAACAGGGACTTTGGCTGGATGACAAGACCTGTATACCACAGGGGGAAGCGTCTCTGTGTTGACATCTGACTCATCTTCTGATGCTGTGTCTGTGTCCTCCTCCTCTTTAATGACAGCACTGGCAGTGGGACACAGCTTCCTCAGTTGTGAGAAAGCAGAAGCGGCCTCTTCTTCACTGAGTGGTGGCACATCACACTGCGGCTTCCGGCGCGCCTTCTTGATCTGGACTCCATGTTTAGGGTGCGAAAAGTCCATGTCCTCAGCCCTTTGTGGATCAACCTGAAAGAAATAATCCACAAAATGAATTATCAATAATATATGTGAGAAAAAGCATTATACAGTGGCCATGTCAGATATTACACTTTACAAAGAGGAACATCTTAGCCTGCAGTCCAACCTTGTTGTGCTTTAGTTCGCTCCCAAAGGTCGCTACCCCATGGCATTGACGGGGTAGCCACCGTTGGGAGTGGACTAAAGCACAACAAGGCTGGACTCCAGGCTAGGAACATCTACTATATTGCTGTAAATCTATAGTGTAGTGCTATATATTGTGAATTGGATACATGTAAATGCCACATGATTTTGTAGAAGCAAAGAAATCCATTCATTAATGTAAGTTATAACAGTCTACTTAGGCAAAAAAATTGTAGACATTGAAAAAAATTCTACTCAATTATAATGCCCAAATATGAACAGACCTTATCTTTGTAATATTTGTTCCACACGGCCTTTCTGCTGGTGCATGACGTCCGTTTTTCCTGAAGAGACCTGGAGGCCTCCACTGCGAACAGCAGTGCAGCCACATGGCTGCAGACCTCTCCCAATCTACATTGAAATATAACAAAAAATGAGTATACATTATAGGTACTATAGTCAGGAGCAATTTTAGAGTTAATGGTAAAAGGAACGGATAAGTTGGCCAGCTTCACAGTACAATGAAAGATTTGCCTTATCTTCTCATTATGGAAGTCTCTGTGATATTTGAATATTTCTACTATATACACATTTCTTTTAGCATTATCTACATCTACATGATGATATGTGTTAGTATACTCACTCTCAGGAACTGTTGATAACTCCAAATTACCTAGAAAACGAAACACATCAACAAGTAAAACCTGCAACAAGAACATCAACAAGAAGAAATGCATTTGCAACAGGTACAAATACAACTGGAAACCATCAAGCACAAGAACATGAACCAAGGAAAAAAATTAAGACAGTTATCTTGCCACATACAAACTGCATGGTCGCTCCTCCCTGGAAATATACGGAGGAACATTTACAGGTGAGTACTAGTTTGACTTTCATTATTTCTAAAACTGTTTCTTGCCATGGACCTCATCTGACGAGAACACTGTTAGATAAAAATGTGACTTTTTGGATATGATGGTCAATGCAGTTATATTACCTACCCTGCCATACAAGTGCAGTGAGCTGCCATGACATAACCCTCTTTTTTGGTCAAACACACCCATGGGTTGTGAGGAGTCTCTGTTACTCTCTGTCCTGAAACACAAATGTAACAGAAAAAAAAGATAATACAGTAAATATAAAAACGTATCTGACAGTTAAATACTAATCACGCATCTCATTCTTCATCTTCAAGAGTTCTCACTACAGGTACATGTAAGTAGAAATATTGTTCCAATGCACTCCAACACCCACCTGGCACAACCTTGGCCTTAAGGAAGCAGACCTTCACATTTTTTCCAATAGGGTGGTACCTGCACTCCCTCACATGGCCACTTATAAAGAGATTGTACGCCTCCAGGGATTTATAGGCTTTCATGGCTTCTCCGTTAAACGGACCTGGAGCCTCGATTAGGTAGGTGTAGATGCACCCATAGTCCGTATCTGGCCAGAGGCTCAAATCATCCTTCCAACCTGTATAACATACAAATGATAATAAACATAACGTTACGTAGCCAGAATTTCTAGAGATTAGCAACAAACACATTTACACGTACTCATGTTTTTGTAACCTTTATCTGACACAAAAATCTACCTTATCAAAATCTAGAAACACATGTACACATGATCCTCACCTGTCAGACTGTATGGGTCAGGTAGGCGTACACCGTCACCAGTCACCGCCGAACCAGTCACTTCCGGGTTTGAACTATCGCCGGCGTCTTCGACACTTACCATTAATTTCTCAAAATACCTGGTTCGGTCATTAGGCTCCAAAGAGCTAATGTAGCTGTTTGAAGAACTCATATTGATTAAACGTATTAATTAAACCACATTAGGAACAGAAATATAACAGCCCGGAACGGATGACAGAAAGCCCGTACGGCGGGAAAATCAAAACAACCGGAAACACATGACGGAAGTCAAGAGGGCAAGGGTCATTTTCTCCCAAAATATTACACAAGAAAAAAAAAAAAAAAGACTAAGAAGTAGTGAAAAAAATACAAAATCTGAAAAAATCCCATGGATGCGATAAAAACGTGGCTGAAAATGCGCAAATTCGCGTAAACAGTACGATCTGCTTCCGCGCCGGTATGCTAATTAGTAATCTGATCTCCTAACGCTTTTTGCCTACCAGTCAGCGCTCGTGCGCCGAATACCCCGGATGTAAACAATAACAGCGATTGCTCGTATGGCTCTTTTCTGATCCCTGATATGTCAGCTAGGATTAGAAGATCATGAGTTTTACGGGGAAAAACAAACCCAAATTTGTTTTGCTGCTTCTTCGCGTTTTATCAAGGAGCTTTTATACCTTGGTTTTATATCACGACCTTCTGTGGATAAATTAAAAACAACCGTAGCAAGAACAGGCCCAATGAATTGGCTGTCTGTAAGAATTGGACTGATCAGTACAACTAGTCTACTGTACTTCTATTTTGTTGAATCAAAAATTTGGCGGGAACGTGATTTGCTGTCATCGAGTAAATGAAAACCAGATGTAACACGTTAGATGAAGGAGGTTGATCTGAGTACACATTCCTTTCGTATGTAAATTTATGTAGACAGCCGCTGTCAGAAAAGTCGTGATGTGAAATGACTAAAGTGTGAAATGGCTGCGAAATTTCCATTGTGTTCATGTTCTGTTCTCTACCGTCTGGGGAAGTTTGTTATGGAAAGTTTGAAGTGTGAATGATGTCATAGCCCCGCCCACTTCGGCCAGAATAGTGGAAATGCAAAACAATAGTGTACAAATGCGCAAATTGTATTGTTATGTATAACCACCGAGGTATTGTAGGTATTCATTTCTGTGAAACCAGAAGATAAACTTGAGAACTTGAATATCGTGTCAAAAAATTGTTATACTGTTTGCCAACCATGTTTTTGTTGCCTGCTATGATAAAAAAAGTAGAACCTGATTTTATAAATCATCATTATCATCGCCATATATAAAACCATATTACTTAGGTTGGCCTTCCGATTGTCCTCCACAGTTTTATGTGAAATCAGCCTTTGTTTGACACTAAAAATCTTTTGATAATCGTAAATCGATAAAATGATATGTCATGGAAGAAAAATGATTTGTGTTTCCATCACCAGTGCCCACCAAGCCGAAGCCCAAGAGGAAGAAGCCCAGCCCTCCCAAGGTCCCAAAGTGTGGATGTAGAGGGGACTGTAGGACAAGGTGATTATTTATCATCTCCATCTTTGTCATGGCTCAAGTTTTGATGTTTCTGAAATCTCTTCCCAGGGATGAGGCCATTGTTTGATACTTGAAGGTTTAAAACTTGATTAAAAAAAAGGAAAAGCTAATATTAAGTTGATACTTTTTGCACTTTATGTAGTATAAAACGTTTATTGAAAAGGTATGAAAACTTCTTGACTATTCACATAGTAAAGCTCTTTGTAAAATACTTACGGATACACGGATGTACTTCTTTACTATCATCATCATCATCACCTTCACTATTGCTGCAGAAAATGTGCCTGCGGAAAGAAGGGGGAGGCCTGCGGGGACTCCTGCAAGTGTACTGGCTGTGTAAACCCCTTCAGCATCCTCAAGGAGTACAACATCGACTTGCCAGATGCAGCCCAGGACAAATGTCTCATGGACAACATCTACAAGGTACATCTGGCACTTCAGCAGCATTATATACAGCAGTTGACAAGAAAACATATTATTTTGTCAGTATGGAGAATATCAGAGTATACTTCATTTTGTGCCCTTGTGCAGGTAAAAGACCTGAGAGGCCGCCTGGAGCAGACTTATGAACTGGAGTGCTGTGAGGAGTCTGTACAGGTCAGTAATGATGTGTTTGACAAGACACAATCTGTTTGTTGAAGACCGGACTTTCATACAGTACATGTTAGAGATGGGTCCCAGTACATGATACCGGTACAAAACCATTTTGACTTCTGGGGCCAGATGTAGACTGATTGGAAAATAAACACACTGTAGATCTAACAGTAGGCGTCCACATGTTTTGAGGCTTGCCTGTCCAAAAAAAGAACATGGCCAAAGTAGAGTATAGTTGATAGTAATTTCTACAAAGTTTCTACAGTCTAACGTACAGAGACAGTTAGGCTTGTTTACACAAAGATACACCGTAAGATAAGTAACAAGTTACTTTTGCGTAGCTGCAGTAAAAGACCCATGGCTCATTTCTTTGAACTTTAGAAAGGAATGTTGGTGACTTCTCATTGACTTTGACATGTTTTTATCCCCATCCAGCTGAAGGATATGTTACCCAGGGTGTGCCACTGTCCTGGGGAGGAGTGTGGCTATGAGTGGCAGTACTCCTGGTGTTGGGACCGATTCATAGATGAGGAGTATCGTCCCAGGTACCACTGTGAGAAGTGTCGCCGTTGTGGGGACTACAGGGGGGACCATTGTGATGTAAGCGAGTGTTTCTTGTCAACAATTGTAACCATTAAGGCTTTTTTTCCTTCTTTGTTACCTTCACAAGCTTTGGATGTAAATGGTTTTGAAATTATAATATGTCAATGACTGGTTAACATCGCCCATGGACTATCACTGCTTCAAAATTCATTATTTGCATAGTCTGCCCTATGTACAAGCTTATGAAATAAAGTAAGTGAATTAGCAAGATTTCTGCATAAGGCTTTTCCTGGCATTACTGCTAAGCAAAATGGCATTACCTAACCAGCCAACCAATTAACCATAAGTCATTGTATTTTTCAGAGATGCAACCAGTGCTACTTTGCAGGCCACTACGGTTTCCCGTGCCCCTGCCGGGAGGAGGATGAGGTGGGCAGTGACGACGAGGAACGTGAAACATGCGCTGTTATGTAAAGCTCAGATTCCTGCATCTTCCAGGCACATCGAACTGCAAGGCCCATTACATATGATAGGGTGTTGCTTTTTAAGCCAGATGTAACACTTTAGCATTCAAGTTTTATTTAGCCTTATATCTTTAAAAAGTTCAGTGTCAAACTTTTAATTTTTTTCATATTTGAAAGTTGTTGTTATTAATAAAGCCATGATTATTATGCTTTATGATACATGTAACAAGCCAGTTTACAATGCATCAATTTTATACATGTAACAGTTATAATGTTACTGGTATAATGTAAGTAAAGTTGTTGGACATTAAAATGCCATATTTACCAACATCCTATTTCTCTTTGGTCAATCCTTGTTCACAAACGAGTCATTGTATCAATTAAGACCAAATATATGGTACTATTCAACAACATGTTATTGAAAATGGGACCCGACTTTACTAACATTGACATTACATTGATATAGCTTTTCATAAAGTGCAGAAATTGCAAAAAGAATTTGCAACATTCTTCTTGCTGGTGTGATAGGTTCCCAAACAAGTGAGAACGAGACAAAATAAAGACAGACTGGAAAGTAACAGTTATGTAGTATCTGGAAGTGTGTGTGGCTAGATACAAAAGTTTTCCTTTGGATCTGTTGTCATAATTGATAATATGACATCTTGGTAGCGACATCTAATGAAAGAGTGCAGTATTCCAAGCTCTACATACATTCCCCAAGTTCAACTCACTTGATACAAGTATTTAACGTTAATCAATCAAATTCACTGACATCATTGCATATCTTAGTGCACTATACTAGTGATATACATCAACCAAGGAAGTTAAATGTTAACTATACACCTAACTAGCCTGGTATCCAAACCTACTAGTATACCAAACCTATTATAGCTGCTGAGTCCCTATTATACCCCTGTCACATCAGTGGCGAAAATCGATCGGACGACGATTCTGCGCAAATCGCCCGAGCCTCGCTAGAATATTTGGCCTCTAGATGTCTGTCATTTGTTTGGTCATTGAATTTGGTGCGAAAGAAAGAAAACTACTGGAGCGAGACTCGTACCTATAAACCGAAGAAGTCTACTCTACTCTACTCATAAATGACCGTAGGATTTCCATATATGGCAATGGGAGGCTCGGTAGCTTGTGACTTTCTCCCGATCCCACAATGCACCTAGACTAGATGTAAGATTTCGCGCCAATTTTCATTCTAGAAGAAGAAGCGGGACACGACGGGTGTTTCTCAGAAGCGTCTTGTTTTTCTCTCTCAACATCTGTTCAACTTTCCTCTTTTGTCTCATCATGGCATCTAAGCGCACATCCCTGGATACTGAACCGGACACCGTGGGCAAAGGTGTGTAGAAAAGTATTTCGATAAACTTGCAGGAGCATACTGCATAGTGACATAGTTTTATTCTTTTATTTTCCCGCACAACCTTGCTTCGTCTACTGTACTGTGTGTGTGTGAATATGTGTGTGTGTTTGAGTGTATGTGCGTGTGTAGAACTTCTGTGTGGCTGGAGAGTTTCTATGGCTCTTTTGACCGATTTCTGATCGCTGATATTGTCAGCTAGAATTGATCATGTGTTTACGGGGGAAGACAAAACCAATTTTTGCTAGTCCTTCCGTCGATTTGATGATGGGCCATGTCAAAACAACCGTAGCAAGAACAGGCCCTATAGGAATTCTAAGCTATCAGTAAGGATTGGACTGATCGGTACATCTATTCTAGTCAGTGTATTTTGTTTGAATCAGAAATTTGGCGGGAGCGTGAGTTAGTACTAGTAGGCTCACAGCGGCGCGTCGTAACTCACCTCCGAATGTGCCACACTGCTGCGCGCCGCAGCGCGTCGTTTTCGTTTTTACACGGGAAAAAAAGCTGTCCTAGGACGCGCGTTTTTTTCTCTCGTGTAAATCATGCCATAGAGTGATAGACTATGAAAACCAGATGTACACTTATAAATGTAAAACAAAGGCGCTGTCTGAAAGGCCGTGGTGCGAAATAACCAAAGTGTGAAATGGCTGTGAAATTTCCATTGCGTTCTGTTCTCCGTCTGGGGAAGTTTGTTATGGATAGTTTTAAGTGTCAAATGATGTCAAAACCCCGCCCACTTCGGCCAGAACATAAGAAATGCAAAACAAAAATGTGGAAATCTTTTTGTCGAACGTTATAATAAATTTGTATGGTTGTGCCAAGGAGGTTTCTTTTTCAACCTCCATGGTTGAGCCTAGTAGGAAACCAGAAAGGCTATCATTGTCTTCCACAGCTTTATGTGAAATCAGTCTTTGATGACACTAACATTAAACAATCTTGATTTGATCATGTTAAAACTTGATAGAATGATCATAATAAGTGCCATGAAAGTAAAATGATTTGTGTGTCCATCACCAGTGCCCACCCAGCCCAAGATGAAGAAGCCCAGCCCTCCCAAGGCCCCAGAGCCAAAGTGCAGCTGTATCGGAAGCTGTAGGACAAGGTGACTATCATCTCCATCTGTGTCATAGCTCAAGTCAAGTTTGATGTTTCCAATATCCCTATGAGGCTATATACATGTACATGGCCTCCTTTGATCAAGGAGGTTAAAATCAAGATTTTAACCTCCTTGCTTTGATCAATATTGACCATGGTTAAATCCTAATTGAATCCTAAATTATAGGCTATAGTTATAGGATAATTAAAACAAGTAAAAGCACATTTTTGGGATCTTGAATTAAAGTTTGAATTGAATTGTATACTTTCTGCACTTGATGTAGAATAAAACATTTATTGAAAAGGTATCTAAACTTCTTGACTGTTGTTGCAGAAAATGTCCCTGTGGCAAGAAGGGGGAGGCCTGTGACGACTCCTGCAAGTGTATGGGCTGCGTAAACCCCTTCAACATCCTCGCAGAGTATAACATCGACTTGTCAGATGCAGCCGAGGACGCATGTCTCATGGACAACATCTTCAAGGTACATCAGGCACTTCAGCAGCACCCAAATTCAGCTGTTAAGAAGAACACATATGACATTGTCAGTATGATCAAATTATACCTCAATAGAATTTGTATTTCTATTTTTGTACCCTTGTCCAGGTTAAAGATTTGCGAGGTCGCCTGGAGCAGAGTTATGAACTGGAGTGCTGTGAGGAGTCTGTACAGGTCAGTAATGATGTGTTCATGACAAGAGACAATATCTGTTCATTGAAGACCAGAATTTCTAAGTTACAGTACATATTAGGGGATCATGGCCTCATGGGGAAGACCCCACTTCATGGAATCAGTAAAAAATTGTTTTGTCAACCCAAAAGAAAAGGCTAGTTTTGGGCAGGTTTTTGCTGGGGTCTGGTGGGTAAATGGAGACACAATATTTTATTAGGCCTTGCTAGATTAGCTAGTTGCGTATTGCAATAATGAAAGATGGAGGTAACAGGTGATTTTGCATAGCTGCACTAAAATTTCCTGACCCGTCACTAACTTTGAGTTACGATTTTGATATATGTTTATGTATATATTATTACTTTGTTTTTTTTCATTGTTTAGTTTATCTGATTTCTTTGTTATGCTATTTTGTGTATGTTATTCTGTACAGGGCACGCCTTGAAAGCAGTGTGCAAAGTACTGAGTGTGTCAACCCTGTATACTAGTAAAGAAACAGAAGTAAATAAATAAATCTACACCCATGGCCCATTTCTTTGAATTGTAGAAAGGAACGTTTGTGACTTCTCCTTGATGTTTTTATCCACATCCAGCTGAAGGATATGTTGCCTGGGGTGGCCCAATGTCCTGGAGAAGAATGTGGCTATGAGTGGCAGTTCTCCTGGTGCTGGAACCGCTTCGTCGATGAGGAGAAACGTCCGAGGTACCACTGTGAGAAGTGTCGCTTTTGTGCCGACTACAGGAGTGACCATTGTGAGGTAGCATTGCAAGTGTTTCTTATCAACAATTGTAACCATTATGTAGATTATTATATATGATGACTGATGTTTTGCTTTCCTTTTTCTTTGTTACTTTCACAAGCTTTCTATATATGTAAATGATTTTGAAAATGTAGTATGGCAATGACTGCTTCGCATTGCCCCTGGACTTTTACTGCTTCAGAATTCATAATCTGCATGGTCTACCTTATGTACTATGTAATAAAATAAAGTAAGTGAATTAACAAGATTTCTGCGTAAGGCTTTTCTGGGCATCACTGCTAAGCAAAATGACCTTTATCTAACCAGCCAACTAATTAATCATAAGTCATTGTATTTTCCAGATATGCAACAGGTGCTACTTTGCAGGCCACTGGGGTATATTTGAATGCCCGTGCACGCCGGAGAGTGATGTGGACAGTGACCCTGAGGAACGTGAAACATGCGCTGTCATGTGAATTAGCTCAGATTCCCACACCTGACTGGAACATCGCACTACATGGCCCAGTACATGTGATAGGGCATTGCTTTTTAAGCCAGATGTGATGTAGCACTTTCGCATCCAAGTTTAGTTTTATATGTAAGGTTTCAGTATCATTGCGCTACGTGGACCAGTACATGTAATAGGGCGTTGCTTTTTAAGCCAGATGTGATGTAGCACTTAAGCATCCAAGTTTTGTTTTAGCCTTATATATAAGGTTTCAGTATCAAACTGAACTCTTGTTTATTTTTTTTATATTTGAAAGTTGTTTTTAACACAAGAGTATTATGCTATAGGATAAATGTAACAAGTTAGTTTACAAAATATCAGTTTTTATATAAAAAGGTATCATAAGATTGTTGACATTAAAATGCCATCTTTACAAACGTCTTACTTCTCTTTGGTCAATTCATGTTCACAAACAAGTCATTGTATCTACTAAGACCAAATAAATGGTATTACTAAGTACTGACTCAACTACATGCATTGCATTGATATAACATTTCACAAAGTGCAGGAATTGCAAAAAGAATTTGCAACTTTTTTTCTTGCTGGTATGAAGTTAATGTCTATTTCATTGCTTCCTGAACAAGTGAGAATGAAACAAAATAAAAACAAACTGGAAAGTCTAGATCAAGTATCTGGAAATGTGTGTGGCAAGATACCTATGTTTTCCTCTTTCATTGTCATATTGATCTAAAACATAGCACATACCATTATTCATTTCATGGTCATTCATGATTACATCTTAATAGCGACATCAATAGGTAAAGGGCATTGATGCAAGCTCTACAGACAACCTCCCTGCAAAATAAAGAACTCGTAAAGAAACTAGTCACAAGTTACGCTCACTTGATATTTAATCAATCAAATCCACTGACATTGCATACTGACATTGCATATTTCTAGTGCACTAGTGATGACATCAACCAAGGAAGTAAATATAACACACCTATTAAACTAGTCCGGTATACAAACGTTGCTGAGTCTCTGTCCTTTTAAGCAGACTTGAGAAAGACGATGAAGAGTTTTGGCAGCTATAGTAGGTTCGGATTTTAGCCTAGTAACTTGTTACCTAGTTATTTTTGTGAGAGCGCTGATTTTTGCAACAGTGGGGTTCATGTTGAAAATCGCAAATCAGCACTCCCAGAAAAAAGTATTCTAGTTTACTAGACAACTACCCTTGGTGTAGGCCATAGGGAGAATATTTAGCTTGCATGTAAGAGCATAAACGCATTCATTCATTCAATGCTTGCCATGGAGTTTGGCCACCATTGGGGTGACAGGAGAAATGGTTACCGTTCCGAGAATGCCTCTCTGGAACAGACAGAAAGTTTTCTATCATGTTGTCACAAGACATGAGTAGTACGATGATCGAGTGGTTACACTTTTACCTGCTATCACTAGAGGTCGCTGCTGCAAGGTGTGCGCGAAATCGACTAGCTGCAGTTTTATCTATGGTTGCTAGAGGTCGCTGCTACGCGGGATTCTCGAAATGCAAATCTAATCCGCGAAGTATCGAGTTCGGTTGAACCACGTGACCTCCGATTGCTTCGCTACTTTCCTCTGGCACCGCGGAAGTTGTCGACCCTGGGAGCAGGGATGACTCCCCGGCCCTGGTATGCTCCCTTCTCTGTCGTCTAGTCGGTCTTGATGTCACCGGAAGACACGGAAGGTACACCAGAACATCTTTCCGAGGAATAGAGAGAGAGATCCGCGCCAGTTTTCACCTCGCGGAAGTGCGTTCAAACCGACGGGAATCTTGGCGACATTTTGGAGGGTGAAAAGTTGAGGACCGAGCCGTTGGCCCGAACCCGCGGCACAGGAGTTCACTTCCACGTCTTCTGTTGGTACTACAAACACACAGGACGCCTCCAAACACCATAGGGACATCTGGCAGCCGTGGACAGGTATCTACTGTCTCTGTGAAAAGGGGGTCTGTTCGTGAAATTGAGCGATCGGGACGTGTGAAACTGCGAGTTGATCTCAACTGGTTTTGGCTCTGTTTTCAAACCCCCTATTTTGAACTGTTGACTGAGTTTGTAGACAACGTGAAATCGCTGTAGGACAGAGTCGCGATCAGATACTGCTGATCGGCGCCAGTTGAAGATCTAGGCGTGAGGAACTCGCCTCCGCCTTGTTATAATCTTGAGATTTTTGAAAGGAAGGGAAGGAAAGAGATCTGAGATCGCCATGCCTTCCAAGAAAAAAGACTACGACCTTGTCGAGGACGGTTACGACTCGAGGATACCTCTGCACAACGAGGAAGCTTTCCAACATGGAATTATCTTCCAAGCCAAGGTAAACACATCATGGTCATTACATTCTAACTTGTTATTGCCATAACATTTAGACGATCCATATATTTATAAGAAAGGCGTTGTTTACTGTTTATATATATGGGCGTGTGTGGCACAGAGTGTGTATTGTATTTCATCACATTTCCCCAGAGTTTTCTCTTCCTGTGTCAGCCTTTTTATTCTGGCCTGGATTCAGCAACAGAAACCAGAAATCTTTCTGACTTCGATTTTTACACTACTGGTGAGATTGTGGTATTGATTGGGAGGTATCAAATTGTTTTATAAGACAGAAATGACACGTTGTACATGATGAGAGTTCAGTAGAAGTAGCAGCCTGGTTGTGCCCCTCCCCTCCCCATGCCTACATCTGTCCTGAACATCAGACCAAACTCAGGAAATAAGGAGGGAAGTCAGGACATTTCCTGTCTCAGAAATACAAGGCAGAAAAATACTTAAGAATCCTACAAGTCTACAAGGACAGAATACATGTCATAGCAGAGTTGTAACATAACCGTCACAATTACTAGTAGTCATCATGATCATACCATTATTATAGAACAAAGTACACAGTATATAGATTTGCTTGAGCATAATTGATTTGCCCAAATCCAATTTCAGGGACACTGGACATGTTTATAAGAAGATACTCTAATTGTTTGATTTGCTTTAGTGATTAGTCAATGAAAATAATGGAAATTGGTAATCAAAGATATTTTTGATTGAAAACCTTTCTAGGAAGCAAAAAGGCAAGTTAACGTTGTTGGCAGACCTTCATATTATATCTGAAGATATTTTACTACCAACGAGTCCTTACTAGTTAGTACAATGTTCTATTGGACAGTTTACGACCTGACGACTGTCTTGTTCTCTCCACACAGTACATCGGGACCCTGGATGTGCCCAGACCCAGCAGTCGGGTGGAGATTGTGGCGGCCATGAGGAGAATACGGGTAAGGCTCACTCCCATACCCCATACTCCCATACACACACTCACCTGGTGAACCATCTCACCTGGGCTCTAACCTGCACACCTGGAAATGACACACCTTCCTGACAGGTTTGCCTGTCTGCTGAGGAAACTGGAATCTGTGACAATTCCAGAAATAGATTTTAAAATTGCGAGGCTTTGTATGACTATGAGTCAAGATGGGAAAAACCACAGGATGGGACAGGAAAAATTGTATTGAGACGTTCGGAAAAATTAGTACCTATTTTTGTATCAGGTCTAGGAGCTTTTTATTCCCCTTTGGTTGGTCTCTTTTTGGATCTGCTACCATTCTTGCACAAATTTATTGTTGTCCTTTACAAGGCGATTTATTTTCCATTGATTATTCTGGTACATCCCACATTCACTATAACAAAGGTTCTAAAGCTTCCTAGTACATAGATAGCCGTCCATCCTGCATTATAGATGACAGTTATATTTCGGGTGACATCATCACACAAAGGCCCTCTTGTATACAATAACACAGTGGCACTCCCCTTACAACAGTTGGCTTGCCCTTTAGCAGTGTAGTCTTTCCAACTGACACACTACATAATTTCTCCTTGCTGCATAGGGTGTTTGATAAAAAATTCATTCACGTGTGACTACAAGCCAATCCAGTGTGAGACACTTTTGTTTTGTGTATGTAGTACGGTTGGGTCCAGTCAAGCCAGCTGCCCTTATCCATACAATTATACCATTCGGTGTTTTGAAAGTCAGAAGTTGCGACCCTGCTGAAAACACACAGCAGTTTTCAGATGATAATCAGTAATGGGTTTCCTAATTACCATTTCAACTGGTGAGTTTTCACTCAACTGCCAGGGGGTTTGAGTGATCCACCAAAATGCAGATGGTTGGACTGGAAAGGCTTGTCTGTTGTACAAACTGTTTTGTCTTCTGTGAAAACAATAAGGGAAACGTTGACTGGGTTGTTTGTTACACCAAGGATGGTTTTGATCTTTTTGGAAACCAGATGTCTTTTTTATAGTCTTTCCCTTCATAAAAACTTGGAGTTAGACTTAAATATATTATAGTACTAGTCTAGTAGTATATAATAGTATAACTTATAAGATAGCATCAAAGAGGCCAATTGTATACTGTTTTGCCCTTTTGATACTGTCTTATGCCACCGGTAAATCAGCTTGGAGATAAATATTTAGCCACCATTTCCTATATGTCTGTCCTGAATGTTGGTCAATGAACTGTTTTGGACTCCTGGTTCTATAAAGAAGAATTAGGTCATGGTCTTCTGCCATGCAGCCACCGGTTTTGTAAGATTTTTACATCCACTCTGAATTCCTGGCATGCGCACAGTTTAAAGGGTTGAAGGCAGCACTATTTTTGTGGTGTTATGACGACTCTCTCATGAATGACAACAAGTTGTAAAGAAGAATTGGTGTGTAAATACCACAGTACTGGTCTAGAGACCCTTTTTGTGACCAAATCAAACATTTTCTGAGCCCACAGTTTGGTGGGATCTCCTTTCTCTTGCCCTGGTCAGGGTAAATATAATCCCTGCACCGCCAAGTGAAATCACAGGAACTATGCTGAATAGGAGCTGACAGATGTAGTAGACTCAGCGTGTGCTCAGCCGATGGGCAAGCACTCCCCACGCTACGCTAAACGGTTTTACACCGAACGGCCACGGCAGCTTTTACTGCGGTCATTCATTGTCCGTGAAGTTGGGTCCGTTTCAGAGGTAGATTTCAGATATAAATTTCTCTGTGCAGGGTTGTTTGGCAAACAGTTACGCTGGTCTTGATAGAGGCACGATGTTTACCGGTCTGTCATTACTTCCGTGGTTTCTCTAACCGTCACATAACTACGATGTTTGAGGAAGCTTGCGAAATGGAGCTCCTCAATTAGAATTTATAGCACGTCGTTGGGTGAACTTGCTGTGCGTTCTACGCTGCCATATTTGCAGTTCATGCCCAGCTTGCGTTTGCTAACCGAGGAGAGTAAATAGTGACAAGATATTGTAAAGGGCAACTTGAATGTCCCAAGAACTGAAGATGCCATTCATTCAGGAGGAAGGAAGGTGTGAGGAAGACCAATTTTTTTCAACTTAATTCTCGATATGATTATTTCTTTTGAAGTTCATCGTTGAAAAATCTTATCAGTAGTTACACTGTATTTGGTGTAGAACCCAAAGCCAAACATTTACCTGAGTTTATCAGAATCCCTTGAGCAGCTATCACCCACCTAAAGACAAAAGGGGTAGTTTGGATAGTTGTGGTTGATTTGCATATCTCCGCCCTTATCTGGATCGTACACACTGTTCTAAACAAAAGGGTTGGACCCCACAAACTGGTGTGAGGTTATTTTTGTCATCGGGTGGGAAACCCTCATGGCTGGGTTGTCCAAGATCGTTAATCGGTGATTCCATTTTAGTTGCCAATTAGCAAGACATTCCATACATAGAAAATTAAGGGAGTCTGAGAGTGCCAATATTACAGCACTTAAATTAGACCACTGTCAGAAGTGCCTTTGCTGTTTAAAATGTTGATTTTTGGGGTCAATTTTATTAGTATTACATGTACTATTACATGTGTATTATGATAGGCCTCAGTACAGAGCATTCAATGTTGTAGCGGGTGCTACCACTGGTAAGACGAATGAACACAGAGAATTCCTACACGCTTGAGTTGGAAGTTTACGATATGTTTTGTTCTTGCTAGAAACTATCCAGAAACCTGTTATTAGGTTGTTCTTGCCTTCACAAGGCTTCAGCATGTAAATTCTACCATGCCAGCATTCTGCCCCTCTACCCTCCTGTCAGTCTGTAACAGTTGTTTATTTATGCCTCCTTTTAGCCACTGAATAATGAGTAGTGATAT
The DNA here is from genome assembly GCF_000003815.2 of Branchiostoma floridae. Taxonomy (NCBI): domain Eukaryota; kingdom Metazoa; phylum Chordata; class Leptocardii; order Amphioxiformes; family Branchiostomatidae; genus Branchiostoma; species Branchiostoma floridae. Next base: position 13,857,497 of record NC_049986.1, on the reverse strand, counting down.
TTTCACCCTTGTGTGGACCCACTCCATCAACCTGACAGCTCCTAGACACCATACCAATTTTTATTTCACCGCAGAAATGACAGATCCGGATTATAATGCAATATTTTGCGGGGAAAGCGATCGGCAGGGAGCAGTCGTTATTTTTCAAGTCTTAGTGCCAGTAATCTCCTGCCTGTGTAGAACAAATGTTTGGATACCCTACCCAATCGTGAGGAGCCCCCTGCAAACATAAACATGGGCTTGTGAGGCAAGCACAGATTCAGTACTGTAAATTCATTTATTTTCACATTACTTTTATTTCGCTGTAGGACACACTCTGTAGACAAATATAAGTACACCAGTAATACATTCGAAACACAGAAATGAACAACATTGGCTCCAACAATGAGTAAGATTATTAGGACAGAAAAATCAAAAGCGAGAGACAGCTATTATTGGAAACACATATTGGTGGTGCCATTGATCTGCGGTGGTGAGGTTGTAAAAACCATGGAAATAAAACCACCGTGAAAGTTTCATGATCTATGGTTCTTACCCTGTTTGTATGGAATGTTTGTGCATCCTGGAATACGAGAACAGAATCTCGGAGGCTGGATCGGAATGGACTTAATGAATGCCAAAGTCTGTTTCTCAGGCTTCTTTGATTGAATTCAAATTCTGGCTGTCCTCCAATGGCACGAGCTGTGATGAATGAATGATGAGTAAGCACTGTCTACCTGTTGAGGATGTTACAGGGTTGTTGATTGGTGCTTCATTAGGCTGTGAATGTATTGGTTGGTTTCGGACACTTCATTGCCTGATTTTGATCATATAGCAGAAATGGTATTGTAGGTCACTGAGAGAATAAATTCTTTCAAAGATAGATATTGAGAAAAGTCATACTTTTCATTCTAGTGGTCTATAAGAGGCTGATTAAAGAGATAAATGTGAAAACACGTTCGCTCACAAAGACGTGTATCCATGTGTTTGTGGAGGGATGACTTCCATTGTGAGTCCAGGTAATGTTGTCTTCATGGTTCAGTGACTGGGCAGCTTCATACAAGTCTGTTTATCCACAGGACACAAAGCTACATCCACACAATTATCTCCCTTCATATTACAACAAGCTGAAGGAGCTTTTTAGTTTTGTTACCATTCTCCTTCATGATATTATATCATAAGCAACAACTGATATAGGCATACTGTAAACCTTGAAATGTTCGCAGGGTTATTTCTTTTAATAATGGCACTACGAATGTGTGTTTTATGCTACAGTAATGTTTCAACCATGAATTTCCACTCAAAAATAGTATGACAGTTTTGTTCTCAAAGTCACAGCTACATAATCTTTGTTTATAACAACTTCAAGCTAATAGAAAACGTTGTACGAGACCAAATGCGTGTGCCATGGTATGCCACCATCGCTTTAGACAAAAACATAACCTGAGAAGCTGTAGGAGTTAATTAGTGGCCAGGGCACCCCAGACATGTTTGTTTTTCTTCTCCCCTTTCCAACTGGTCTTTTATGAGGAAGCCAAGGCAAGAACTTGAGCCTGATGTTGTGATGCTCCACATGACACAGTGCTACCATGTTATAACGTAGTTTTGCCACATAAGGAGTGTTGAGATTTAAAACTATTCCATTGCCTTACTTCAACTCTCATTTTATCAAGTTGTGATGAGAAAAAGTCAGTGTTAGAATATGATGCATTTTATTGCACTAACTGTTATGATAGTTTAGAGAAACCCAACCTTCGTGCTGTCAGGCCCAGCCAAGATTTGATGTCGATTTCAGGAAAATTGATATTCTCATGTTACCGTAATGCCTCAACATGTGGTCAAATTATTGGCTAAGTCAGCAGAATTCTAGCAATAATTCGATATTTAACTGCCATCATTTCTATGGTCGGTTTGAAATATTAGTCACAAAGGAGGAACCCCACAGCGAAATTCTCTCTAACTACCTTAGGGGACGTACATGAAATGAACATTACAGCATCCCAGGGGACCCCCCTCCCAACAATGGCAGGAGACAGAGATGGATCCTGGTATTCTCTGTTGTTTGTTCCTCCCAGCTGTCTGGATGTGGTAGTCATGGCAACCAGGAGAGTACACACTTGTGATTGGCTGGTCAGCAAGCAGGGGGAACATTGTTGTCATGCCTCTACCAAGGTCACTGCAGGTCACCAAGGGTTCACTAAAGGAAACATGTTTTGATAGCCTTTTTGAGCTAGAACAATTCCAACTTTATGGTTTGTAAAGTTCGTTTTTTTTATATCCCAGCTCTTTTAGCCCTCCTTTTTTTTACTGGTAGCCCTCGGCCCATCATAGAACAAACATAATCAAAACAAGAACTTCCCTGCCCCACATCCTATCTTCCAATTGTCAGCACGAATTCCTGACATGAATTTTGTGGTCACAGGCTCAGAAATATCCTATAATGGCCTGCCCAAGTAGCCTTATTGAATATGTAGTACAGATGAGAATGCCTGATTGTGCATATATATGCTGCAGTAGGAACAGATAACAGCTGATGGTCCTAATAATTTGTTACATCCCAGATAGCATATGATGATATACTGTAATGGTGGGGTAGCAGAATAGATAGCAGACAATCACATTACAGCAGTCGCCAGTGGCTTACATGTTATCAAGTGTGCCATATTTCTGGCTTTTCTGCTGTTCAATTTCCCTGTTTCGCCCGCTCCCTTACTTTTTCAGATCAAATTGTAATCTTGATTGGCTTCAGCTAAGTTTTTATAAACATAAATGTATAGCTCCCATTAGTTCTAAGCTGTAATGTTCACATCATCATTACACAAGGAATACAATTGTATTGTGGTCTTTGCCACCCCACCTTGTAATGAACCAGCCCAAACCAGAGATGCATTGATGCTTTTTAGTGGTCACAGGTGACCTACATCATAAGATTTCATGTGGGTATATTGAGTTCAGTAATATGACTTACATTACCAGGTAGTCCCAACAGAGGAATACCTTCTCTCCCTTTGCTGAACTCCAAACCTGATGTATGAAACGAAGCGTGATGCTGTTTTGATAGCAGGTATTGCCCAAGATCTCCCCGAGACCGCTAGATTCGCTGGGAAGGAAAATTCAAGGCCGTCTCCGTGATGAGGCTTTGTGGGATTTGTGCATTGATGTTTTCGCTGTCAGTAATGCACTTTCCTTGGCTAGCTGGGGGGTTCTAAGAGGATTAGGGTATATCGCCTTTGGCATGAGCTTCCCTCGTTGTGATGCGTTGTGATATTCTTTTGATATCCTGTAATTTCACTGGGCTGCACAGGAAATCAGACGGAATGGAAAGATTGGTATCAGTTTTCTGGGTTTAGCACAGATAATGCAGCACATCAATTTCAGAGCATCTAGAATTTATTATCTCACCTATGCAAGAAAAAAATGCTGCAAACTTCAATTTTCCTGGGTATGGAACTAGGAAACAACTATTGCTCCATTTTTAGCACAAGAAAAGGACTGCTTAAAAAAAGCAACAGTTTCAAGGCAAATATGGCTGTTGTGATCCTATCTTTAAGCCTTAAGAGGATAGGGAGTTTCTAGAAATGACTTTCCCGTGACTTTCTATTTTCGCTCCACAGGCCATGAATGATGTTTTTGTAAATTGTTGATAAGGAGATTTAACACTAATAACAGTTATGCATTTTCGTATGTTACATTTATAATTGCCCTGTGCCACAATAACTTTCTTTGTCTGCTTGGTAATTTCAATACAGTAGACCTATTCATCAAAAAAACCATCATACTCACTCTTTATTTCTCAAGGCATGCCAGGCTTCATTGATATTTTTGTTTGAGCCCTATACATAATATACAGCTGATAATATTTTTATTTACATTTTGAAGATTTAACACTAAAGTATTTTCATTTATTTTTTTATTTATGCTAAACATGGTAACACTGACCAGAAATATGGCTGCCTATTCTTCGATAGTGAAAAAGACAGAAAAAGTTTTTGCATGGCTTGCTATGTGGGCCAGAGCCTGCGCAGTGACTTGTGAAGGACCCTCAGATCAGCCTGAGTCAATCAAAGACACCTTAATGGAGACTTGTTGGAATGAAGGTGTTGTAGAACCAACAGTTGGTTGATTAACGAATGGGGTCAGCCAATCTGACTTGATGCTCCCTCTCAGGGATTGTCCGTTAATGGTACAGGGGTTGCAGCTCCCACACAGGGATTGTCCATTTATTACATGGGTTTCGTAGTGAACGTGGATGAATTAACACCTCCTCTGACATTGGAAACATAAAGTATAGACATATTCTTTCTTTCTTTGAAATCCTTTGAGCAATCTGTCAAATGATTGGTTGCTCAGCCATTGTTAGCAGACTTTAAGAGTGGCAGTGGTAGCTGATTCGTAACTTTCAACATGGGTGAGGGTTCTCTATGCCGAAGGCGGCAAAAGTACTGGCCAACTCCCTTCCCGGCATAGAGAGCCTGTGTTGAAAATTGCAAATCAGCACTCCCCAAAAGACTTCATAAACATTGCCACTATGAAAAGGAGACTAGCCTCTTGTGGAAAGGTGTGTTTCTGAAAGAGGAAATGAAACTGATATTTAGTTGATGTACTACATGTAAATCAATCTAAATCTAGTTCTTAGTCAGTTTTTGCACGGGTACTACATGTATTAGCTGCGAATCTTACTGATTCAATTTTACTTACTGGTGGAAATAGGCTTTGTTACATAGAGATCCAATTGGTATGAATACCATGGCCCCCTCCTATCCTATTTGTATAACTCAGTTCAGCACCAAAGGGCCGGTTTCTTTCATGTAGATCGCAGCTAAGTAGCCAAGGTAGTAATTTGTCCATGGTATTTAGGCCAATTAACATGTATGCGGCCTTTCCAGCCTAAAGGTATAAACAGATAATGATATATTTGAAAGGATTGTCACAGGCATTTGTGATGGTCTTTAAAGATCTTATTCCGCTGAATTGCTAGCTATTGCAAACACCGTCAGTATAGTATAAATTGCTATCAGTATCACAGTAACATTATGGAACTGTGTTCTAGTCATTAATGTGACATTTCTGAAAATGTACTGTTTCTCTGTTAAGAATTGCTTCACTATTGAAGTATTTTGTGTTATTTGTGGTGACTTAAGAGCAGACTACAGACAAGTGAAGAGACATATAACATTGTCCAGACCCAGTTCTACCATTTTTAGCTAACGAAGATGGAGTAATTAGTCGTGAGTGAGTGATGGTGATGAAAGGGCGTGAGGACCTGGAGTGGTTTATCAGACAGATAAGACTTGTGAGACCTGGATTTTACTGACTAAGCCCACTTTTTGTAACACAGATACCTCCGCTGCAAAGTAAACCTTCTTGTCATAACACCATTTATATGCATGCAGGATAGCAAATAAGAGAAGAGGTCTTGGTTGACATTCTTCAAGAAGAAACAAAGCAGAACTGCAATAATACAGCATTAGTCAAGCATACATTACAGACCTCTTGACAGATCTTTTTGCTTCCATAAAAAACAGTAATTCTGACATAGGTCAAAAAGTTAACTGTCAAAATAGTTATCTTTTCATTGCTATTTTTGTTGTTTCAATCACCTGTTAAGGGATCCTAATACTAGTAAATAGATGTGATTATATGACTATGAATGATCTGTAACTGACCTATATATAAATTTATCCTAGGGCAACAATTCCTAGCGGAGGTGTGGGAAAACTTGTGTCCCACCTCTTTGCCCTCAGGCTACCATCCCTAGGTAAGAACATAGCGTCAACTTTACTTGAGGGCAGGATTGTTGCTGTGCCCCCCTCCCACCTCCTGTTTTGCACTTTCGAATTCATATAGCACAGTGTTCACCTGACCTGGCTTTGCAGTTTGCTATTGATGGATGAACTGTCTTACACGACCATTCCCCAGGCTTAGCTCGAGTAAATCCTCTACTTTGTCTTTAGCTCAAGTGAGAACATTAATGAGCTTACGGGATAACCATGTCCATGTTTGGTGCGAGGAAAGCTGCGGAGAGTGGACGGTTTAAGCCTGCAGTGCTCGAGTCTGCCAGCCTGTCACACTGAACACTTGTGTACTACTTTTCCAACACGTGTGGGCGCAACAGCTGAAAATCCCCCCACTCTGCCACCTTCTGTGCAGGGTTCCAACCGAACAGCTAGACGTGATGAAGAGGCCGCGCGGAAGAATTCAGGGCCATGCCAATATCCGACTTATAGGATTATCCGAGTTAGGAAAGAATAAGCCACAGGCAGCGGAAATACAGGTCCGAAAAACAGCTGCACAGTGAAGACTATACTGTATTTGTGTGGTCATATTGCATCAAAATTTGGCCAGAAACGTCCAGTTTGAGCAATGAGCACTCTGAGCAAGAGATTCGTTAGGCAATAGACCATTCACAATGTGAACACATTTTATAGAGGGCTACTATATATATTACACTCTGCTCCTGAAGCCTGTAGCGGAAGAGATTTGAGTTCCTCAAGTGTATGATATTCTCTTGTGTATCGAGTAAATCACATGAAATATTTGGGCTTTTAAAACTTTGCTGAAAAGTTCTATCCTGTCTTATTTCCCATGTTAACTGTAGCAGAAAGGCATTTTGAAAGTAGTATGGAAGGCCTGTGATCACTGTCAATAGAGCTCTACTTTCTGAGGAAGAAGATGAAATGCTATACATAGGGAAAGACTTGAAGAGATTAGGGGATTAGACTCTTGTTTGTCTTCACTAGTGAATTTCTGGAAAGTCAGAATGAAAATGCAGGCATACAACAACTGAAAATTGTCCACTGATGTCCAAAATATTTTTCTTCTGTATCCTGTTTCTGTAAGTCCTTATACCCAACAGTCTGCTGGCAGAGTTTGTGATGACACTTTGAAGGTCAACCCTGCACTGGGTACATGGGAATGACCTTCGCTTAGTTGGAAGGGCATTCCAGCGCCAGATATGTCACATCCTCTCTTATTGCATACAGATGATACTACTGTGTGTCCATGACAGCGTGCACTATGACTGTCAGTGTATCTACTAATTTTATCACTTGGGCTTATTCCTATGGGGATTATGGCACATGAGTGTTATTTCTGCATCGCTGCACAAGTGCAAAAGCATTTATTAGCAGGTCTTTAAGTCATTGTCGCCTCAGAGGGGAGTAAAGTGGACTATGATAGGTTTGTATGTGGGAGGAATTATCACATAATCCACTTTATTACTGTCTATCCAATACTGTGCCCTGGCTATGCTCAGAAATGTCTCGAGGAGGAAATATGTATGGTTGTTATTTGCGACCTAGAAATAAAGGCATATTTTGTGGGCTGTATTTTTGCTTCAATAAAAAAGAGCTATAATAATAATAATCAAAAATGGATACGACGACGATATGACCCACATTTATTTGGTTTCAGTACACCATGAATTTCTACTGTTTGTTATTCTCCGATGGCTTTTAGAGTTGTTTGGTATCCATATCAAACAGGATGTCTGGTCTGTAATACCAGAAATGCTCAAGATGTTTTGGTACAACTTCCTATGCAGCTATTGTGCTCATTTGGATGGCAAACGGTCTTGTGGTTTCAGGTCTAAAAGCGGTTTCCGTTCTTTGATTTCAGCCCGTATACTGGTCGGCAGCCAGATTGTAACTCAAGTATGTAAGATATGCTGACAGAAGGGGCCTCCAGCAAGCGTTTGGGGAACAAATGTTCAGAACTGAGACAGACTGGTGAACTGTTTGTTGTGTTTTCCAGGCTAAGGTGTTGTTTTAGATTATCAAGCTGGCTGCTGACAGACCAAGCCAAGCATCATTTGGTGCAGGGTGTTTGTCTTGGTTGTGGTTTTGACCTGAACTTGAGAATTCTGTGGGGAAAACCCTACATGTAGCTTAACTGGGGATGTATCCTGATTTTATACTGGGGACACTTAAATCATACAACAGTGAAGCTTGTGATTTTTTAAATACATTTGAAGTTGGGTTATGAAACTACTCACTGAGATAAAAGTGTTAGTCATCAGACACACCTGCAACTTGTATACCAGGTACAAAAATAACTTTTTTCTACCCTTTCAAATCTGTACAATGCCACATTGATGGGCTTATTTCGGACACATAGATCTACCTTTTGTGGTGAATTATATTGAACATAAGTCACAGGGGAGTACAAATGAGTCATCACTTATAGGACTGATGACAGGTTGATTGAAGCTAAGCATATTTGCTCTGAAATATACAATAGCTTTGTAATCATCTACATATACCTCTGCAAGCACAGTAGTTTGCAGTAGCTTGTGTTGGAATTTTTTATATTATCAAACTACGTCTCCTTTTGTCAACTCATTGTCAAGAACTTATTTTGCAGAGAGAAAGTTTTTTCTTTAGAAATTAAACTTTTAATGATGATAGTTTGAAGACATTGTCCTAACAAAAGTAAATTACAATGGCAGTTGTGATACATTATACTCTTATCTTACCAGCATACTTCACCCTCAGAAAAGTACACAGCAGTATTTTCCTACCAGTCTTGCCCTTCTGTGTTTACAAAGGGATGTAAATAAGTCACTCAACTAGTCGTTTCTGCCCTCCTTTCAAAACATCATTTGATAAACTTTGACTGTTGTTCTTCAACCAGCATAAAGAACTGTCAGACAAACTTTGTTTTTTCAAGGAAAAACAACAACGAGAAACACATTCGTCTTCATCAAACTGTTCCAGCCTTGTGGTGGTCCCGCTTTATTGCAGCACTGTGCCACCTGCATGTATTTGTTTACAATAAACAGCCAGCATGTCTTGTGCATCTGGCGGTGTGTCTAGTGAAAACAGTGCAGTAAAGAGGACTGTCTTCTGGATGTTGAAATGTCTGGTGACTTTGTCTAGACCATGTGAAATTGTTTGTTGTTTTTACCCCTTGGTTCTGGCCACAATAATTCTTTTAGGTCTTAGCTGTTAGCAGTTCGAAAGTAGATATGTCTTTTTCCTCAGTCTCTTGCATTATAACCATTTTGACTAATTACATGTATGACAAGTTAACAACAATGTTGCATCTCTGAATACGTAAAGGTTCACCATGAATTAAGGGCCCATATCTTTAAATGGCCATAAATGCCAAAGATACAAGATTGTTTATTGTTCTAGGTAATAATGATAAGGCATTCTGTTCCAGGTCTGTTCTAAGAAACCTGCTACCTCTGTCCGTTTGATAAGACAGTACATAGGAAATGCCTATGGTGATACACATGTATTGGGAAAAATACTCATTAAACACTGTTATCTATGTGTAAAACCACTGGTAAAGAACTATATCAACAGGTAGTCAGATAATGACATTACTGCAAGCATCTACTTGGCTGTGTCTGATTTGTCACAGTTCTGAGAACTTCTGACTTCTTTTGACCAATGAAGTTCAAGTGAATATCTCTAATGATAACTTATTGTGATTACTGTACTTGAGTATGTACTTGATTATGTATGCATCTCTTTTCAATTGGATGTCAAGTGACTGGGCAAACATTCATTTTGCTATCACCTAGCAACTTGTTGAGATAATGCAAGTTTCTATATTGTCAGAAGAACATCAGAGGGGGAAAGAGTAAAAGAAAGGAGATAAAGGATAATGTAATTCCTGTTTGCCTGTGTGTTTACCCATGTACATGTATTTTGAAATTGAATACCTCTGTACAAGAACTCAATATCAAAGGGCTTCTAGAGTAATATGCACAATAGAATATTTTTTTGTATGTTGTATTTCAACCATAACATCAAAATTCTTTACAAATATCTACTGAAATACAGGAAGCAAGATTATACAAGGTATGTAATAAGATGATATTGATATGATGTGTTGAAAAGTAATACCCTTGAAGACTTGAAAGGTATCATATTTTGCTGTGGTAATTGGAAAAGGTGACATAATTGAGCTTTGAGTAACATTAGAGCTGCGTTAACTTGTCATAACAGACGATCAGATGTCTCTTAATTTGTCAGATCAAAGAAGTTATGTACTTAGTAAGCCTGGAACTATGAAATTAAGTACAGCTATGATGAAAGGCTGGTTCTGCTATGGAATTACAATACCAGTCTCTTGATAATTGCAGTCTTCCGTCACCTAATGTTCTCATCTCCAAGCAGATGTTTGAAGGTTGATGGTAGCATGATCTTCAGTTTTGCTGATATTCAGGAGTAGTCTTATATGGACAATCGTAAAACACGTATTTCAATATAAGATTGTAACTAAATGATCATCCTCTGTAAGAAAAACAGGATGGGGCAAAAAATGCAATCATCATCCTTCCAAAACTCATTTTCGATCTTGGAGATTATGCTTACAAGACCTTACCACTATTAAAACTGTGGGTTGACACTATGTGCACTACAGATGTGGAGGGTACAGCTTTTGTCAAGGCCCAGCAGAAAGTGGAACATGTCTCCACCAATCGTTACATTGATCTGGTTGTTCCCGATGTCTAAATGTACTTCATCGTGTAATTGGGTTCTCTGAATGGCGAACCTGGGAGAGGAATGCCTCAATCAGTAGTGTTTATTGGATTTCGGAGGAGACGAAGCCTGCGTGCAGGGGTGCACAGGGCGTGTGAGTGGATTAGACTGCTGCTTATCAGGTGCAGCCTTCTGCTGCAGGTACATGTACAAAATTAGATGTAGAGTCCTACGGGAGGGAGCTTACAAAGTTTCAACTCTTCAGTAGAAAAACTTCCAGTCCAGTTAAGCTAGATAAATAGTTTGTGAGATAAGAAGTATACCCATTCTTAAGATAACTTGAAAAATAAATGGATACACTTATTGGATCATATCGTTAGTTGTAAGGCATCCATCAATCAGACAAGAGCCATGTTCAACCCAGTCTGGTCTTGAAGAGAAAACTCATGAACCTTCTGAATCTATATCTTGACTCGTCTATATCTTGATTCATGCTGTGATGAATACACATTTGATGGGCAAAGTAGCTCGAGTCAACGAGTTGAAACATTTTGCTTCTCCCTACATAATTTTTGTGAGGCGACTAAGCTCCTAACAGCTTGTTTCAAGTTCAATATTCTGTCTGCCCTTGAGAAAATCTATGCCTAATTACTCCTGAGTCTCCTAATGGTCGCAGGATTATATGTAATAATGAGAATGATGATATATGGGAATACATATCATTAACTCTGAAGAAGAGGTTGTCACGTTGTATCCTCTACCCAGAGCTGTCCATGAGTAACGGATTATTTTGCAATGAAAGCCGTAATGAGCTGGGTTATCAGTGATCCCCACATAATGAGTTCATAAATACGACAGCTCCGAGACATGACAGTAATTGCGGCCTGATCCCAGTTGACTAGCGTGATTTGAGCTGCGCATGTAGTGTAGATATGGGTTCCGAGTCCCCAATAAAGGGTCATCAAAATTTCAGCAGTGGCACAGATGAAATATTGACATATACGCACTGTGCAAGGAGGCCTAGAATGGTTCAGGAAGCCATACCGATTTCCGACATGTTTCACAGAACAAGGAGACGTGACCAAACACAACTTAGCACAAACAGAGGACAGCAACCAAAAGTGTGTACAATACAAAGCAGTGCGAGAGTCTGTAAACTGCATAACTCCATTTTCAATGCCCCAATGGCTTCTCTGTGAAATATGGGCTGAGGGATATTTGTTTCTATGCTGTAAACTATATCCCAAAAGTTCATCATAACCTAGATGAGCCAGAACTCTATGTTTTCTGTTTTGTGTCTTGCACTGACACACAGACAAAAGACATGTAAACGGTCAGTTACTGTCATGAACAGAAAAGCTGCATGCCATTTTAGAGGACAAAAAGTTTTTACATACCCAGAATTTGTTGATTTATAATAATTCAAACAGAGATAGAAGCTTTGAAACTTCAGTCTACCTTGTCTTATCTTGCCCAGAACACTGGTGTATTAGTGCAGGTGTAGAGGCTTTCCTGTAATCCTCTAATGTGTTTAGAGACAGGGTGTAAGGACAGCAGCCTTCTCTCTACATATGAACTGTTTATAGAGTCCTCGTGAACCGTGGATCCTGTTCTTCATTGTCCGAGTCTAACCGTTTGTTGAAACCTTTGTGTTCGGTGGCATGCTTTGAACATCTCAGAGCAACTTTTCCATGAAGTGAGGGAGGGCGGAGCCCTTTGAAGATCTGTGGTTGTTGGTTCTGCAAAAAGACATAATATCTTTCCAGGGGGTTTTGAGGTTGACTTTGTTAACGGTTTGCTGTTTCGCTTCCCTTTTGTTAGGGTAAGATGGCCAGTCTTGGAATCACAAAGCAGGGGATGGTTAGACGGAAGGAAGGTGGTTATGAACTTAACCAAAAAGAAGGATGTGGTTACGCTCTTGACCTTCAAATTAGCCTGGTCTCACATTGTCTTGCTGGTGACAGATTTCTCTCCAACAGAAGCAGCAGTAGCGCAGCATAGAATGCCTAAATGGGTTGTCACGAAGGTCAAAGCAAGGTCAATGCTAAGGAAGAGACTGGGATGCCAGAACCAAAAGTTCTTCCGCCTCAAGGACAGTAGTATGTACAGACACATGTATGGCATTCTCGTAATATCAAGGGATGAATCCATGTATAGTGTTAGTGAATCTGAATAGACCAGCCCTGACTGTCCATCACAACAAGCAGTTTGACCAATAAGAGATGCATGTCCGTCAAACATTTGTGTTATTTTTGTATTTCAATGTTTTGACAGAGGTGGGCAGGGCTATGAGATTGATCTTTCGCTAAAGGTTACAACTGTTACGCAGACCACCCTGCATAGAAGTTAGAACAGTGCTCACTAGACATTTAGCCCCAAGCATTTAAATTCTTGTCTGCACATCTAATTTCCCAGATGGGCGTGGGACCATCTCCTGAATGTTATCTCTGAGACTGTCTGTAAGGATATCTTTACTGTGTGAACCATAAGATCTACACACCCACACCAGGTGATAAGCATCTGTTGTGTGGAAGAAGGGATTTTTTCTGTAATCCCAAAAGTTGCACTGATCAAACACAGGGTTGGTTTCAAACCTGCTGTTTCCTTGAATTTCCTGGATCCAGAAATCCTGAGGGGTAGCCATGCAAGGGAAATGGGGAGGTGATACCCAGACATGGGTGCAATTAGTGGGGCAGGTGATAACAATCATGGGAAACCACTGATGGAAAGAGAATCACAGGTTGATTGCCATGGTCATTACTGTGCTTTTGCAGGTTTAGGAGGAATTTTAAATACTTATGTCTTCGACCCTATCGCAAAAGAGCCTATAGGAGTGAAAATATGAATATGAATACCACATCTCTAGTTGCTGTTGCTGAACTCGAGTGACCATGATGTTAATATTTCGGAGGTGTTGACATGCCAACGGTACACATTCGTGCCTACTTGGCATTATGAGTGATTGATAATGCCAGTTGGTTGATTTTCGCTTATTTAACTTTGCATCGCTAACTTGAATCCTGAGAAACCTAGAAAGTCATTCACAGTATGATAGATATATCTTATTCGGTATCTATAGCAACTGAAGAAAGTTGACAATAACAAGATGGAAGAACATAGTGTGAAACACAAGTACGTTTTTCCTCCAGACCACCTCAGAGAGGACCAACTCCCCCACTGAGCAGGCTTATATTATTAGGAAATGTCTTGTGTGTTGAAGAAAACCAGAAGGCTGAAGTATAATTGATTATTTTCATTACAAGCTAGAAAGTATGCAAGATATCCTGGCCTGAACTGTTCCGGAGCTTGACAGCTAATCTGGTCTAAGAAGTTGTTATGAAGTGTGATGTTTTGGTATTTTAATGATTGCGAGACCTACCAGGTTGTACAGTATTAAACCTTCATTCAGAGACCTAGGGTGGCATGTGTGAGATGATGTATTATGCGTATTATGATAGGTTTGATATTTGAAGCTACTTTCAAACTTATGTTACTTACAGATAGCAGGTTCACTTCCAGAGAACACACCTGTACAAACATAGATGAAAGAATGAAGTGATGAAACATACTCATCTTTATTGATACAACCCTGGACCTGATACCTGTTCAAAGGCATTACATTGTTGACAAAGACTTTTAATAATTTTTGCAAATTGAGGTTGAGGTTTCAAGGTATTTTGAACTTTTTTTCAGGAACAAGAGAGGCGCTATACTCTCTTAAAAGTCTTTGTCCCTCATACTGTACGATTTATCCATCTTTCACCAGTCAATAGCACAAACCCTATCTGCACAACCCTGTGACCAATATATAATTATTGGCTACTTGATTATGCTACAGGCTAAAACCAACCAAAATATTACTTAGTCACTATATTTGATCCAGTTCCAACATTAGATTACCATAACTTGGATTGTAATGAATCTTCAACCACCCCCACCCGTATTCCCTATCCCACACATTGTCCCCCCAGGCACTCAACCCCCTCCTCCCCTTTAGTGTTGCCCTTTTTGTTACTCATTTTCTAGGAACACCCTATTGAATTCCTGCATTTTCTCCCAGAAGGTGTGTCTTTTACAGCCCATTTGAGGTGAAGGAAGCCCAGATAAGGAGAGTATGATCTTATCTGACAGAACATACTTATGATTGATGGCTCGGATCCTATCAGTCATATTTTCAATTTCGTCAAGGTCAAATGTGTAATATGACAGGGAGGTTTTATGTTACCGTATATTCTCGAATAAAGTACGCACTTTTTTAACTTTTCAAAATTGAAAAGGTACTACAAGTTGTTGCCAAAGTTGGGGTGCGTACTTTATTTGAGGTCACTGCACAGAGAAATGGTAAAAAAAGCCTAAAATAAAGCAAGGTGGAGCAAGAGGTTTGAGTAATGTTTCAAAACATGCACATTGTAAACAATGTTGTTGTCTTGTAGTTGTCTAAACATGAAACAAAGAAATTGTCTAAACATGATTTACATAAGATTGGCATTTGCATACAATCCTTTTGAGTTAGTGACTTTGACTTGTACAACTGTTTTTTCCTGATTTCTTCTACCAGTTCACATTGATTTTTATAATTTGCAGTAGGCAATTCACAAGTTTATAGAGACAATGACAGTGTAAATGCAGGTTATTTCATGCAAAATAACCTGGGGAAAACATAAATTTGAATTTATCCAGTTAAAGGTCTGTTCAAAATCGGTGGAGAAGGGGTGCGTACTTTATTTGAGTTTTTCCATTTTACCTTTCAGTCCCAAAGATCTGTCTAAGACTTGTCCAAAATCAGGGGTGCGTACTTTAATTGGGGTGCGTACTTTATTCGAGAATATACGGTACAGTAGATAGGGAATATTTCCTTCTTCACTGTGAAACTAAATTGGTATCAATTGGGGTGCTAGTATACCTTGTTGCCGCAAATTAAAGAAACGATTGGAGGACCCCAAATTGTCCTTTTTGTGGGCAGTATGGTAAAAGGATCTTATTTTATGATACTCTGAATCATTTGCCGGTCATCTCGTAACAGTAACATGATAAACATTTAACAACAGTCCTTGAATACTGTATAATTAGTTGTGCAATTACTTGCCATACATTTTCATTACTGTATAGGTCATTTTATAGATTTGACCTTGGTAGCCGCTCATCAAAGTGAGGCAACGACCTTGCCCA